>NC_022013.1:1937164-1957767 GCF_000317375.1 Microtus ochrogaster | reverse complement strand
CAGAATTGTGACCCACTGTGCGCTGTGACAGCAGACACAGAATTGTGACCCACTGTGCACTGTGACAGCAAGACACAGAATTGTGACCCACTGTGTGCTGTGACCGTAGACGCAGAATTGTGAACCTGCTGTTTCCCAGTCCGTGCTTTGACTAATTCCCAATTATTTGGGATTTGAAATGGAAAGCAAAGAGGAGTTTAGAAAAGGCAGGATTCTTCACAGTCCGAAATGAATCTTGACCGTGTCAGCCTAATTCCTAATCTGTGAAAGCCAATTCAATAAATAATTACTAAACTACCTTGTTTTCCTACTAAAAAAGCTATTTTTCTCTCTTTATACACACATAGGTGAATGCAAACTTCTAAATATCTTCCTTTAAAAACTCATAAGTCTTAAGGCTTGAGCTTGAATATTCATGAAGTCTACACTTAGGAAGAAGAAACTGATTATGGAGGACATGGCGGGAGTTATTCCAGGTATGGCTGACCTAGCCTCTTCACATGGGATCAGAAGCATCTTCGAGGTACATGCTCTCACAAATACCACTTGTTTGGTCTATGTTACAAATAAGCCCCATGGCTCTTACAGATTAACTGAAAGCAGTCAAGCAGTAACAACACCAGGAGACTCCCTCAATTCCACTAGAGGTCAAGAAGTTCCAGTGCTTTCTCCTGTGTGTGAACAAATCAGAGGCATGCTCCAGACAGGCTGTAATTGGGTGCCAGGATGGATACAGTCAAATGCCAGAACAGTTCACCAGAAGCTATCATACGAGGTGCCTGGACAGCCACTGGAAGTTAGCATTAAGTGCACTCCCAACAGAACTTGTAGCCATGTGTGTAGCTGTCAGTTATAGGCTTATTATTCATCAGGTCTCAAAGTAAAGTCATAACAGAGTTTATATATCAGCAAATTAAATTTAACTCGGAAAGGTTAAATGACAATTATCCTATCACTCCCGGCATACTTCTTTGGGGATATTTATTTCTTATCACTGAAAACCTGCCATTTGAATATCCCAACTAATTCATCTTTATGTAGCATCGTCTGTTGGAAGCAACATGAAGATATTGGCAGGAATAGTTAGTACCGACTTTTTTCTTAGGGAACATTTTCAGGTTGTTGGTCTCAAAATATGAACACTTTACTTACATTTTAGTATGAATTTAATCCTATTGATTTATTATCTTATATAAATTATTTGTCTTATAAAACTTGAAATTTGAAATTGACATATCAAGGTTACAACATTTAACTCTACCTCTAACTCTGAGCTTTCTTGAGCAATGCCAATGGAAACAGCTTATAAACTCCCTGCTCTGCTAGCTGACTCAGTGAGTCAAACTATCTGGAAGCTACACTCTAATTTAGAATCAGATTAAAATGGGACCAAAGCCAAGGAAGTAGAAAATAATTAATTTATTCTTTTCAATTGCAAAAAAATTTAATAAATGTAGTATTCTAGTGAACTCAAAATAATTTATTCTATTTGCTCATTGGAAGTACATTGAAAGTCTAAAAATATAATCCTAATTAACATGAGTTTCTTGGTGTCTGAAAAGCAACTATTTCTAAATATAAATAAGGATCACATTGTATCATCCACAGAGAATTATGAAGGTATGGAAATAAAACCAACTCAAAGTAAAAGCATTTTGAAAGGATAAAGAAAATTCACATGGAAAAAAAAGTCACATTTTTGAGACCTTTGCTAATAACAAACCGTTCTGAATATCCATGTATACTGCAGGATTTATTATATATGGCAATGTAGCTTGGCTGTTCAGTGAAGAAAATTAATAGGGCTTTAAAGCAACGTTTAGATACAAAATAAGGAGGTGGGATGGGAGCACAAGGTTGAGCTGAAATTCCATCTGCCAAATCCACGTTTATTGGTTTTGTTTGCTTTTTTTCTGTTTGCTCTGGTTTATGCTTGGTATGCTGGTTTATGTTTGGAAAACAACACCGCTTATGACAGGGATGGATAGGAATCCTAGCTGAGGCATTTGGATAGGAATTCAAGTACACACAGATGTGTGTTTGGTTTGTTTGAAGTACAGCATCTATCTGGCCCGGCTATGTGCTCATGCCGAGGCCTTTTCTCTTCCCAGTTTCTATTCTGCAGGAAGAATTTTGTGGTCTCTATACTCTTCGGGGCTTCATTTACCCTTTCTGTATTTCTATCTAATTTACAACATCTTTCTTTTTTCCTTGAGGTTGTGCAGTGAAAATAGTTGGTTTTTGTACTCAAAGCCTCCTTATCCTCTGTCTGTGGATCTGCACACAGAAAGATGTGTGGGTAACTGGGAGAAGGGGTAACTGGGAAAAGAAGTCCCCTCCAAAGTTGACTTTGAGTGGCTTGGAGAATCAAGCCTGAATTTTATACCACTCAAAGCTCATCTAAGGGCATAACCCAGCATCAGTACCTCCTGCCTCCAGGAACCACTGTCTCTTTCCTCTCCAAGGGGGGACTTTGTTGGAAGTGCTACTCCTAGATACTACTGAGAACTGAGGTACTGCGTGAAGGCAGTGACTGAATGACAGGTCATTGGTAACTTGAATAAAGTCTCTGAGGATATCTCTGCTAAGACTGAGTGCTGAGCTGGGCTTTATAGAGCGGAGACTGGATGATCATTCCGAATGTAGAATGGTGAAGACCAGATCTAACATGCTGAACCAAGAGAAAACTCAGATGTGTTTCTGATTCCCAAACATCCAGACATATTTTGTTTGCTAACTTCTAAAAACATCAGGTGTCCTGCTGTAACTTCAAATCAGCCTCTCCCCCAATCCTGTCGCACATTTGTTTTCTAGTGAAGCTCCAAGGCTTTTGGTCCTTACAAACGGAATAGACTTGACTGTAAGAATAATAATGTGTGCTCATGCCCCTTCAGGGCAGTGGTAGCACAAGCCTTTAATTCCAGCACTCGGGAGGCAGAGAGAGGCAGGTGAATTTCTCTGAGTTTAAGGCCAGCCTACAGAATGGGTTCCAGGACAGCCAGAGCTGCTGCACAGAACAACCCTGTCTTAGGGGGAAATTTTCTGTTGGTCAATGATTAAATACAGTATTTCTCCAACACAGTAGTTTTTAAATTTCAGTGTATCCTAGAATCACTGGGGAAGTTTGTTTAAAAATTCAGATATGGAGGGTCCAGTTCTAATGTCAGAATCAATATTTCCTAGGGTGGAAACAAACAGCCTGTATTGTTCTGACCTGGGTATCCATGATAGCTACTTTAAGGGCCCAATTCAACTATTTTAAGTTTTACCTTGGGGGTCAGTCATGACTACAAGGAATGCCTGTTAGAGTAACTTTCCTTTTGATTCTCTCAAATTTGAGAGCTAGATCGTATCAAACAGGAAGCCTCCCTATTAAATCTTGCATTGAATTTCCTTAGGCCATATTAGTGAGAACAGCTACCTGTACCTCAGGTAGTGACTTCTGTTAAAAGGTGAAATTCGAATGACCCAGAAGAATAGTAGTTCACTAAGCTTTGCTGGTGTGCAACAGCCCTACACTTTCATCACAATTAATAATAAAAAGATGGGGGACACAGGGAATAATGAGTAAGTAAATAATACACAAAGAACATGGGAAATGTTTCCTTTGTAGCTATGTTACTAGAAAACAAAGAATCCCAATTTCTAAATCTGTATCACTCTGTGGTTAGCATCATACAAAATTTTCTTGAAAATTTTAGTGAAAAAAGTATAGTTGATTTTTTTTTTTACTCTTTATAGGGGTTTGCCACCAAGCCATCAAAAAAAAATATATGGAGATTTATTCTTATTTATGAATGCCTAGCCTTAGCTTGGCTTATTTCTAGCCAGTTTTTCTCAATTATCCCATCTATCTTTTGCTTCTGGGCTTTCACCTTTCTCTATTCTATATACCTTTCTTCTTTTCTTACTCCATGTCTAACTGTGTAGCTATGTAGCTGGCCCCTGGTATCCTCCTCACCTCCTTTTTTTTAATCGCTCCTCCCCCTTCTCTGTCTTTCTCTTATTTATTCTTTCTGTATGTTGGCCCTGCCTATTTCTCTTTCCTGCCTAGCTATTGGTTGTTCAGTTCTTTATTAGATCAATCAGGTATTTTAGACAGTCAACACAGCTTCACAGAGATAAACAAATGCAACCTAAAAGAATGCAATACATCTTTGCGCCATTAAACAAATATTCCACTGCATAAATGAATGTGACACATCTTAAAATAATATTCCACAATAGAAAAGATTGTTTATGGATGTGGGCCTCTTTCTCTTGCAGTTTGTAGGACTGTTTTGGACATTTTGTTAGAGCTGGCGTCTGTATTTGCTATGGGTTGCCAAATTCTAGTCTATTTCCTATTTTGACTAGATATTCTTGGTAATAGGAATAGGAAGGAGCAAGGATTTATTCAGATCATGGAGTTCAGACTCTTCAGAGGGTCACAAAGCAACTTTCCAGGAAGCTCCAAGCTAGGCAACTATCCAGAGAGGTAACCGATGGGAGTTAGGGAAAGAGGATGGCTGTTTGGAGCAGATGGGTCAGGATGAGCTCTGTGGAGAGGAGGGCACAGCCTGGTTTGATTGTGGTGGTGGAGAGAAAAAGACATTCTAAGGAGAGGGGAGCAGGCTAGTCCTGGTGTTTTTTGTTACATTATTGTTGTTAACTTCTGAAGAGCACCCTCCCTTTCTCACATCTTCCGTGGTTGTCCCTAAGGAAACTGTGCTGGCCATCATTCAGGGACTGTTTACCTCAGCACTTCATGCAGAATCAACAGCCCTGAAGCATACAGGCTCAATG
The DNA here is from genome assembly GCF_000317375.1 of Microtus ochrogaster. Classification (NCBI taxonomy): domain Eukaryota; kingdom Metazoa; phylum Chordata; class Mammalia; order Rodentia; family Cricetidae; genus Microtus; species Microtus ochrogaster. The sequence goes on along the minus strand of NC_022013.1, from coordinate 1,952,982 downwards.
TTAGCAGCTGTATAAATGCTTAGGGTCTTAGGGCTCCAAGTGCTTCTGACACACCTTAGCTTTGCCAATGGGGGCTTTATGTTTCAGCTTCTGTTTACTCAGACAGAAAATGAAAAAATAATAGCGTTCAACATAAGGTTGAGGTAAGAATTAAATAGGTTAATGAAAACATTTAAGACTATGTTCATAGCATTTTGCAATATGTATTATTAATTATATATAGTTAGGTAAGGTGATAGATATGTTGATTAGTGTATTGAAACATTATACCATACAGACATTCATCAAAATGTCACATTGTAGCCTAGGAATATATAAAAATACAATTTTAAATAAAACCAAAAGAATTTCATAAGCTATTTCATATCAATAAATTATAGCTTTTGTAAATATGATCACCAGTGAGATGAAGCAAAACTCCACAATTCCCTAAGAGTTAAGTGTATCTAGTTTTCCATCCTAAACCAAGGGCAATCACTGAGGCTCCTGAGTTGGCATTTACCCCTATGAAGGCTCTGTGTCCACAAGGGAACCCTTGAGGAGAAGGTTTCTTCATATAGAGTGACAAATGACTTTCCTTTGTGACTGAACATCACACACCTATGGGACAGATTATGAAAGCAACGTGTTTGGCTCCCATGGAAACTAAGTTTGACCCCCAGAATATTTGTATAAAAAAAAAAACAAAGCAAAACAAAACCCCCAGATGTGGTGGTGTGGCACCTGTAAGCCCAGTGCTGGGGAGCTAGAGGCCAGAGAATCACTGGCCCTCTCTGGCCATCCACCCTAACCTAGTTAGAGAGCTCCAGGTCAAGGAGAGACTGCTGTGAGTCAGAAGCATTATACAGCTGACGGATCACTAGGCAAACTAACTAGAGTAGTGGGACACCCAATTTGCAGAGCTTTGGAAACACCTGCCTTTTGGATAGTCAAGTCACTGTGAATTCTGTAGAAATCTTATGAAGTCATGGCTCTTCTCCCTTCTGTAATGGGATTCTTCCCGAAATATCCCAGCAGTGTATTAATCATTCCTTGAGATAACTTATTCCTATGTGGATATTTGGATGACCTTTTCCACACTGCAGGCCCTGGTGTGAAAGCATTCACTCAGCCAAACCTTTGTTCTCATAGTCAAATCTACATAAAGCTGTACCCTCACAATTATCCTTATTGACAGGACTCATTGACAAGAAAGGAGCCCTGAGCAGGAGGCACTCAGCAGGAGAAATGGTATGTTTGCGCTTACTGAAAAACAGGTCTGAGTGGCCCTGAATTCTCTTACAGTCAACTGAAGAGAGTATAACTTACTGGCCTTTGATCTACCCTAACAAGCTATTACTATTCTGTACTTACTTCACTTTTCACTTGACACAGGTCTTAGTCTAGGAAATTAACTGTTTGTACCCTCTACCCCTAAAATATACAGGAAAAAATCTTGGGTCGCTAAACCAGTCCCAGAGAAAGTAATTCCTTCTCACCTGGGTGCCAGGGGATACAGCACCCTGATGCTTATCCCAGGGGAAAGGCGGCCAAGCTTTATCCTAATCCTCCCAGTGTCTGCTGGGGAACTTCACAGCCTTGCCCCCTCTGAGACATAAGGTGCCTACCTTGTCAGTCTTTTATCCATCCTGTTAGCCCTAAGAAATGCATGCTTGGTACCACTGTTATTTAGGAGAAAATTGTTAACTATGTCTGTATGGGCATACAAACTAGAAACCTTGTGGGATGGGTAGAACAGCAAGGAATATCAAGAGAAACATTAAAAAGAAACATCGAAAGGGGGACATCAAGACAGCATTAGACAGAGAAGCACAGAAAGAATAAATGGGACATGATAAAAAGACTTACATGAGCTAATTTATTTAATTTACCCTCAGATCTTATTAATCAGGTTTCGCCTGCGATAGTCATTCTTCTGAATCCTGAGAGGTTTAGTGGAGCTTGACCCCAACCTAAAACTCGATAAGAGACCTTGTCTCAGAAACACAAGATGGGTCTGAGACATGTCCCCCCCACCACACTCATATCTGCACTCACATGTATACCTACCTGTATACACACATACACACATGTACATGCACATCCACATCCGTACTCACATGTATATCTGTATACACACACACATGTATATACACACTGACATCTGCATTCACATGCATATCTGTATACACACATTCTCTCTCTCTCACACACACACACACACACTACTCACACACACACACATGTATATACACACTGACATCTGCATTCACATGCATATCTGTATACACACATTCTCTCTCTCTCTCTCACACACACACACACACACACTACTCACACACACACATGTATATACACACTGACATCTGCATTCACATGCATATCTGTATACACACAGACTCTCTCTCTCTCTCTCTCTCTCTCTCTCTCTCTCTCTCTCTCTCTCACACACACAGACACACACACACACACTACTCACACACACACATGCACACAAAGTCATGGGCAATCTATAAGGTGCAACATCCACTTCACAAGCACCAGAACTCAAATTCTCCACCTCGGAATAGACAAACCAGGTGTGTGATGTGGTAAAAGCTGACTGTAGAGTCAAAGGTGCCTGTTCTGTTTGACCTAGAACACTGAGAAACGTGGAACAAATTTTTTCATTTTCCTGAGTCTCTCACCTATTCATAAAGCTTGTTTCCCTACTGGGACTATCGGAGGAGGGCAAGAAGAATTTTGCTGACAACTCTGGACTCCCTATATCCATAATTATCTATGTCTCTATCAGGAGGGAAAACAAGTAGGTACAGGGACTTCCTTGTGGAATACTTCCTGGGTGGACAGTAACTCTGCAGGATGAGAGTTCTGAGTCATGAGCAGGAATTTTCATCCTAAGCCATGTTCCTGCTTGTTCAGACAAAATGAGTCAGGAGAATCCAAGAGAAAGTTCATATACATACATACATATACATCCATACACACACATATGTACATACATATACACATATGTACACAAACACACATATATATACAGATTTGACGCTGTGTTGAATTTTAACAGAGACAGGCAAAGAAGTTATAACTTTAGAAAAATCTCATGGTAAGAAAATAATTTAAACAAATTTTAATCAAGATAACCTCATTCCCTAATAGGTGCCCAGTACGTGTTGAGAGAGGATGACTTTAAAATTTCTATGCAGAACTCCATGGTTTGGTAGAGGGTGATTGATATCTGGATTCTTCACAAGCCCAAGAGTTTGTCATTCTGCCTACTAAATTATCAGGAATATTTATTGAACACTGGGGCCACCCAGTGATCTGTGAAGTTTATATTACACACTAAAGAGAGAAACTTACACCCAGGGGCACCCGCAGAGACAAAGGCTCTCTGTATATCAAGGCTGAGTTGAGAGGCATATGTGGGTTACACATCTCAATTGATTTCTTAGAGAAAACCACTCTGAAAGAAAAAAATCCTTACTCATAATTCACTACCTGGAAACTCAGCAGCACATTTTGCTTGTTTTATTGAAAAAGTAAAGTGTTGCCTTCAACCTTATCTTAGGGTCAGAGTTCAGTGCTCAAGAACTTGATCACTAAAGCACATCAGAGCCATCATCATTTGAGAATAAATTAGCATTTTCTTATTCACTGCTCATATGGACAGAGGTTTGAATGTGCCTGTAGGGAGGAGGGAGGAGGAGGGGAAAGATGGGCCTGAAATGGAAAATCAAAGAGGAGTTTGTGTCTACATGCACTGAGTAGGAGGAAGGTGGAAGTCCAGTCTGGAACATTTTTATCTTGGACATTCAAAATGATCAGTCCTAACTGATCCTAACCTGCCAAATAATCTGTGAAAGAATTTTGTTTTGTATTTTTTTGTTGTTGTTGTTGTTGTTTGAGATAGGGTTTCTCTGTGTAACAGCTCTAGCTATCGTGGAGCTAGAAATGAGTGGAGAAGAGACCTGGAATTTATTAGCACTACTTAGGGGTCACTCTGTTAAGCTTTTTATCACTGTGACAAACACCTGACATGGGCGCTTGGAAAAAGAAAGGATCTATTTTCGATCACAGGTTTCAGAGGTTCCTGCCTATGGTCTGAGCTTTGTTGTTTTAGGCCATGATGGGGCTGAGCACCATAGCAGGAAAGGTTGGGAGGAATGAAGTTGTTCAAGAGATACTCAAAATGAGAACACACTCAGTGAATGACTTCCTCCAACAAGGCCCACTCCTAGAGTTTCTACACCCGCCCAAGATAACCGTATCTATAGGGGAACTCAAAACAAGAGGATTTGAAGAAAGGACAGTTACTAACCAAATCTTAATACCTATCATGTGCCAACCACAGGAGAATTGAAAATGCTTATTCTCTGCTGTGCATTGGTCTACCCAAAGTAAACAGAGGCATGGAAACAAATGTCATAACCTCAGCATGGAAAAGATTTAATACTACAGGATATACTGGCAACAAAGTTCCCTGACTTTCAGGAACCCCTATTGTCATTGTCATAATCATCATCATCACCACCACCCAATAATAATGATAAGGACTCCATATTCATGAGCCTGGCATATTTCTATATGTCTCGACCTCCTTATAGCACATTTATGGGATAAGCATTAGGCTATCTCAACTTAAGGAAATGCAGTAAGTTTCAAGTAACTTGTAATTTCCACTCAAGGTTTAAAAGGAGAGAGGTGTGATATGAAGTGTGATAAGGAGTGTGATAAGGAAGTGTGACACAAGAATCTATGACAGGAGCTTGGAATTTTTGAATGTGTGTGCTAATCAGAGGAACTGTGGAGGTCAGGAAGAGGAGACACTTCAAGAGAAAGACAATGGAAGATAACTGGTGAGAATGGAGGATGGGGTGGGGTGGGTATGGAAGAACAGGTAGAAAAGAGAATGTGGGAAGGAATAACTAACACTGAAGAACTTTGGAAATGTCATATGAATATCTACTACTATAGAATCTCCATACAATACACATGGACATGCATACCAAGAAAGAATTTAAGTGAACTTACAGTAAAATGGAGGACAGCCCCCTCAGACACCATAGCCTAAAGGCCAATGGTAGAATGGTAGCAGTAGCATCTCTCTTTGGAGTTGTTGGTATGGGGTTTTATAGACACTCAAAGAGTTCTGGCTATTGTCCCTGGTCTTCGTTATCCTCCAGAACTTCATACTAGTATCCTATTGCTGAAGACATCCCCTACCAAGTCATAAAACATGAAGTATCAAGCTGGTATCAGTCTGGAAACTTCATCCCCACTAGCCAGCTTTCATTGTGTTGGAAAGCCAAAGAAGAAAACAAACATTTGTCTTATCTCTCTGGGAACCCTGCAAGCTACAACAGCAACCTACCTGGTAGAGATGCCAATTGGTGCGATAGTGGCAGGAATGTAATGGGGGGTCACAGTCACTTTCTGATTAGATTTAGGTCCTTTTCCATAAGATGGACCACATACCTTGGACTATGATCTTGGCCAGTTATTTGTTGCTAGTAGGTCATGGGTCCTGGGGGAGAACCTACGTTATTCTGCCAAATAAAACTTGATTAAATAAACTCCTAATGACTGATTGTCTGATCTATATATTAGTGCATCTCAAATCTCTTTAGAAATGTTTTGTTTAGTAGCAGATGGAGATTAACATGGAGACCCACAACTGGTCAATATATGAAAAAAAAAGACTGTATATTGTGAGGTTTAAATGATTCAGCTCTATGCCAACCCTTCTCCAAAGGCTCAAGGATAATCACTGAAGAGGAAGTAGCAAGAGTCTAAGAGCTAGAGGTGGTAGATGATGACAAGGAGACAGTGTGTTAGGGATACTGCAAAGAAGTTTATCATATGAACTCATAGCACAAGACCAAACCAGGCACAAATCCCATCATGGAGTAGGGAGGTGTTCATGAAATCCCAACCCCAGTGCTCATATGGAACTTACACCTATTCACATAAAGGTAGCATTAAGTCTACTTAGTGAGTTAAAAAATATCTAAATTACAAAAGATGAGCACATGAAGTTAGGAAGGAATGATAAAGGAATTAGAGCAAGGGAATGGGGGATTAACTTGATTAAAAAAATCCATGAAATAATTCATAATCTTAACTGTTATGACACATGACCTAAATGGTTTTTATTTGTTTGTTTGTTTTTAACCACTGTCTTTGAATCTGGAAACTCAAGACTTAACTCCCAGGGCTGACACAGGAGGAAATGGATACCATCAAATGAGGTTTCCTGCTGCCTCCCAGCACAGCCTGCCTGCTACAGGCTTTCCTGTTACCATGGCTCTACCATGCAGCTCCCTCCTGGAGATGAAAGCAGGAGGTACTCCCTTGGTCTTTAATTAGGAGCCTGGCAAACAATTAATTAAAAACCCCAAGGTTTCCTGGAAGTTATAGAAGATATGCTTTGTATATATTTCATTTCAATCTCCAGACTAATCATTTTCTGTCCCTTACCTCCTCTATATCCGTTCTTCCATAAAGTCATCTATACATCTGAGAAAAATTTTGATTAGTGAATTCAGGAGAGAAGATGAAATAGAAGAGCATAGGCAAAGCAAGAATGCCCCGCGGTGTGATCCCAGTTCTGTGCAGTCATGGGGTATTTTCTATTAATTATTAATACATGATATTTAACATTTTATTAAGTTATATGTGTGAGGATCTGAATTTTCATATACTAATTAAATCTTGAAAATACAAAATAAGTTCTATGCAAGGCAGCCTGATAGAGATCTTGCAGGAACAATGTCATTGGCTTTAAAGAAAAACCATGCCAAGTGCAGTGACTCATATCTGTAAGTCCAGCATTCCAGAGTTGAGGCAGGAGGATTCCCATGAAGTATGATAGTAATGACAGCAGTGACTAAGATAATTAACTTGCAATAAGAAATTAGCAATGCTCTCTTCTAGTAGACTAAAATGTATGCAAAGATAAACTGAAAAATATTAAGCTGTAAAGAAGTATTTCTTATCCCCACTACCTGGAAGATTTACCTATGAAGAGTTTCAGTGCTGTAAATGCCCTTTAACCTTTGGAGATTGAGTCCAGTGTGGTCTGTGGTGATCCTCAGTCACGAGTACACTGAGGAAATTCCATGGGGGTGAGGAAGACTGCTAGAGGAATATTGTACTTATCATTACTGAGCCAGCCTTAGGTCCTTTCGGGCAGGTATTTGTTTTATAGGCTAACGAAGGCATGGAGAAAATAGCAAAGGAAGTGCCATGAAAAGCTCCTTAAGATTCGATTAATTTATGACAGGGACTTAAAAATTAGAGAGGCCACACAGGGCTGAGCCCTGACAGAACTTTGATTTGCGTAGAAAAGGATGTGGAATGATTATTAATGCTTTCAAGGCAGACTTAGATAAGGAAGAATGAGAAAAGAAATCTGTTTGGCTACTAGCCAGAGATTGTTCGTGGTTTGAAAATGCCTTTTATTTTAAGGGATTTAACTCATAATCCCAAGCAGGACAAAATAAAACCTGACACGGCTCACTCATCGCTAAGATACAAATCATCGCTAATGTACTAGGCCTCTGAACCACCCTGGCTTTTCTGGGGGTTTAGGATGGTTAGGTTGGAGATTCACATAATCTAGTGATTTCCCAATCATACCACAGATGAATTAAGTCAGAATGTCTGACAATAGAATCCAGAAACAGTCATTTTTTTTTTTAACAGATTCAAAGACAACTTTCAGGAATACATACATCACATCGCTGTCCTTCAACTTTGACCCAACCTACAACCGTAAATTTATCTGCCCTGATTAGCTGAAATTACAAGTTTCACTCCTCTCTCCCTCCTGAGTTTTCGGTAGGGACCAAACATTTTCTCAACCATGCTGCCATGGCACTTCTGTTTTCTCCTGAGGGTCTGACCCAAATCTATGAACTCACTTTTAACTTTGAAGCTGACATTTTCTTACTAAGAAATCGCTAATAAATTCCCCTCTACTAGACTTCTGCACCAAAAGCATAGGAAACAGCTTGAAGCTTAGAAGAGACCCAGAACCCAGGTCTATTGTATTAGAATCTGCCTTTCACAAGCTCCTCAGGGGGCTGCTTTCAGTTTCAGGTTTGAAATGCAATCTTCTGAAGTCCTATTCCTCAAAACATTCCTGGAAGGACAGTCTCAGGGACAGAGAACCTATGCTTTAGCATCTCCTTACAATGCCAGCCTCCCACCACATACGTGCCAACAGTCGTGGTCACCCATCTAAAGTCTATTATGTGTGAGGCAGTGATATAAGTTTATTTCTTTATGATGTGTGCAACTACTAAACCCATTTCCCAAGTGAAGAAACTGAGGTGGAAGAGATTAGCAGGACATCTGTGATGCCAAACTATAAATACAACCCACCCACAATGTAGTCTCTGAAGAGTCCAAGATACGAATAGAGAAATGTAAACGCCAAAAATAAGAATGTAGAAATAAAGAAAGATAAAGTTGTAAGCCCAGGATAATGAAAACAGACTGTGAGCAGCTTTCTCAGAAACTTAAGAATAAACTATGAACAGTGGGTTACTTTGCTTTACAACCCATAGCTCTGTCTGCAAGGCTGAAGCGGCCCTCTGTAAACTAAGGGTCTGCTTTTAGATAACCCCTGGCCACTCATGACCAGCAATTGATGTGAGCTGACTTTTAAATGATGGGATGCACCTGGCTTTTTGGCTGTGCATTTTCCCATACCCTTCCCTGCTATGTGAAACTGGCAGCATCAGGGGACTGTAGAGCTTTGGTAAACACCCTCAGAAAGTGCCAGAGAGAAGCAAACATTTAAATAAAAACAGTAGTTTAACTAAAAATTTCTGTTAATTGAAGTTGCAAAGAAGGACAGTTTGTATCTGAGTTTTACCTTGTGATTGTAAAAATTTCTTTGTTCATGCCTAATGCTTCTTGTTTCTTGCTATGAAAAGAGGGAGTTTAGAAACTGTCCTTTGCCATAGCCTTTCAAGTCCATCCCTGGCTGTGGTCTCAGCTAGCTGATAAGCTTTTTGTGCCCTATGGATATTTATTTATTTATTTATTATTGTAATAAAAGTTTGCTTCTGGTCTAATTGACTTTGGTGTCAGTTTCCCTCTTTACGCAACCCCTGTGTTAAATGCTCACAGTCCCCAGATTTTTGAAATGAAAGAACTTGTAGAGGGGGTGAGAAGCAGGGGGTTTTGAGGCCCTGCTGACCAGTGGTTGGAACACAGGATGAGAGTTTGCCCTTTAGACCTCATACAATTGCAAATGCCTGGCACCTCTCCCACAGCTACTGGTTCCAAATTCCTATGCATAAGGACAGTAATCTGTACTTCACTGAGCTTCCAGGTGAACCAAGGGCACAAGCATTTGAGAACAACAGGCTTCTTTGAAAAAAATATCCCCACCTCTTAGCATCCTCTGATTAACCCAAGCATATACAAGAACATGTTCCAGGCATGTGACTAAACACAGGAATAAGCAAGAAGCTGGAAGAAGTCTAAAAATTGAATCTTTACTTCTTCAGGTCTCTGGCTGCACAACTGTGAAATGGATTATCTAGGTTTGAAGAGTTAGAGGCAAAAAGACACCACTGAGACTTTGAAATTATTATCATTGCAACATCTACTATGTAAACAACTAATTGAATCTCTGGAAATTGGAGTAAAATTTAAAACTGCTCCAAAAACTGTTATATTACAAGCTGTGATTCTCAAACCCTCAGCCAACGTAAGAAAAAGCCTTAAAATGCAAAGTAAATTTTGTTGCATGCAGACTACACCGTCAGGCAGTGGCTGAAGTAATTTCTGCTTGTCAGGGTGCCCCAGCTCAACTAAATTAATCTGGTTTCCAAGGTGATAGGGGACTTAGATGACACCACACTAAATTTGGCTTGCAAGGGGGTATTTTTTAATCCCACTTTTTCCACTTTATAACTATTGAACAAAGGCATTATGCTAAGCCCTGATGCGTCAGAAGCTAAAAAAAAAAAAAGAGACTCTTCAACCATTCACCTGTATTTTTCCAATATTTAGTCTATATTACTATTAAAACTTCGGGTCAGTTCCTTCAACTCTTTTTTTTTTTTTCCCCAAGACAGGATTTCTCTGTAGTTTTGGAGCCTTCCTGGAACTCACTTTGTAATTCAGGCTAGCCTTAAAATCATAGAGATTTGCCTGTCTCTGCCTCGTGAGTACTGGGGTTAAAGGTGTGCGCCACCCCCACCCTGTTCAACACTGTCTTCAATGTGGATCAAAACAGAGGCTGCTTTTTGGTTCCACTGTCTTTCCTGGCTGTACCAAACCCCACTTATCTGACTCATCTACTTTGGCTATTTCACAAAGTAAATGTAGAGTTCCTGGAAGAGATTAGCATTCTCTTCTCCCAAAGATCAGATAGATAATCCTCTAAATTCCTTCTGATTCAATATATTTATTCGCAATTCTGCCCTTAAGCAGAGCTATTATATTAACTTTGTGTAAATGTTCAGAAGGTGAATGGCAGATGTAAAACTCCATATGCAGGTGCCGTCTTTGTAGTGTAAGACATTGAAGGTAGTAGCCAGCATGTTCAGAGTACTGAAGAGACCTTCAACAGGTGACATGACTCCTTCTTCCTTTGGATCTGTGGCGATGCTGACCCTACCTGACAAAGTGACACTACAGATGAAAGAATGAGGAAACCCAGACAAACATGGCTGTGATTTTCTAGGGGGAAGCAGGACGTCCTCAGTGTCTGACAAGTTTTCTATGCACGGCTGAACACTTCCTTTCTCCATTGAGCTGGTGCGGCAGCAGAGAAAGTCACACCTTGTTTGTAAAGTGCCATCTCCATGATCATGAGTATCTGGGAGACAATCATGTCTGGGGACCATGGCTAGCACTTTTACTAATCTTGTTTTTGCTAGAATTTCCTTTCCTTACTGCAGCAGGGGTAAAATATTAGGAACCAGGACTAGGGGTTCACTCCAAACCTCAGACTAAGACAGAACATCACAGCTATGAATTAGCTCATCTGGAAGCTTAGCTAAGTCTGGGAAACTTAGTCTACTATGTTCAGCTTAGACTTGGCTACTCTGTGTCCTGCATAACATCCAGGCACATAAATCACCACCCAAAATAAATACAAAGGAAGATAAATCTTATATTTCCAGTGTTTGTACTTGTTCAAGGATTATTGACACAGTTGCTCTGTTTTTTTTCCCATGCAGTTATGCTTATTACCAGTTTAAACACAGTGATTAAGCTCTATATGTTAATTAAGTGTGTTCAACTAAGTCACGTACACACAGCAGCTCTGAAGTTGTAATTAAGCTTTAGAAGGAATCCCACAGGAATAATGTTCCAAATAAGACATCGATAATGATAGTTAGCAAGTTGTTATTACTTGAAGAGGTCTTCCAGACATAGTTTAGTAGGACATATTGTAATGGTCTGCCCCACCATCATCTGGGTATCCTGCCCCTTTAAGAGACAAGCCTTGCCTACTCTCCCCCTTGTGCTGTGGCAAGTGGATCTTCCTCCAGCCTCTCTCTCCTCATCCCTCTTTTGAAGAAGTGGCTGCTGCCTCTCTTGTCTCCACCCAGTCTGTCTGTCTGTCAGTCTGTCTGTCTGTCTGTCGTCTGTCTGTCTCTCCCTCTCTCCCTTCTAAACAAACTCTATACCCACATTCTCTGCATGGCGTGTCTTCCCCCCCACCCCTCTGCCCCCGCCTGGGACCTGCTGCCCTTCATGGCCCACTGATGGTCCTCAGGGAACTGCTCCGCCTCTTTTTAAACCGTAACATATATGTATTCCTAGAAAGTATAGCAATCAAATCATGACATATCATATCTGAACATATTTTCTTTTCCAAGATCTAAAGAACTGCTTATGCAGGACTATGTATATCCCTTTACTCACTTTCTTGTCAACCTAACACCCAGACAGATGAGAAAAAGTTCACATCCCACATGTTCCATAGTGAGAACTGGTTCAAATGGCTAGGAAAGAAAGCATCCACCACCTACCTGGCTGACACAGGCGTGGGCAGGGTGTCCACTCACTAAAGGCAGTCACAAGGCAGTCTTTCTTGCATGGGAGGAAACACGGTCTTACAGTTTCGGGTCTTGTAGACTCTGGACATCTGTCAAGGCAAAGAGACTATGTCAGTCTTTCAGAGAATAGATCTGGATTGATTTAGAACTGTAGGATTTCAAACAAAAGACTGTTTCTCTTATAGGTGATAGAAGAAAGACTCAGGGAATGATGACCCCTGCACAGGAGGTCATGGCCAGAGGCAAAGCAAGCCAACTCAGCTATTCACTACAGCAAGGAAAAAAGATGCCGTTCTTAAAATTAAGAAAATGTCAACTGTCATACCACCGGGGTCGGTTCAAGTAATATTTCATTTTTTTCAGAATAAACAAGTCAAAAACAGTTTTTTCAGGTAACATATCAAATTACTGATTGCTACAGAAGGTGACGAAGATATAGAGCAAGGTATACAAGAAGGAAAAGTTAGTAGAGTTCACTGAGAATATTGTGTGTCTCTGGTCATTAAACATGTTGGAATATTTAAATCGTCGTTCTATTTTCCATGGAGCACACAGGCTGATGAGACAGGGAACACATACTACTGCAAGCCACAGATAACAAACATGTTAGCTAGCATGAATCATAGGAAAGCATGAGAGCTGTTATCCCGTTAAGTAAGTTAATGCGTACAACTGGGAATGGTCTTAGAGAACCAACCATTTGGAAGGAACAAAATTCTTGTAAACAACCAAAAATAAAGTTATCTTTTTTAAGCTTGCTTTTTTGCTTCTGAATATTGAGAGCTGAGAGACACATTTGCCTTCTACAATAGAAATAAAGCAACATGGGAGCCAAGGAGACACTTCATTATGCGTGTGTGGGATTTCGATCTATAAGTTCCCATAAAGCCCAGCCGTATCACATAGATTAAAGAAGGGATCGGCGTATCAGAGACATGTGTGGTTAAGTGCCTTGCCAGTATTCTTGCACTTATTTCTGACCTTGGTTCAGAGGAATGCTCAACTGAAGGACCTCGACAATAAAGAGTCAACCCCAAACTACAGGGAAACCGAACACCTGAAAACTATGGCAGTAGCAAAAATATCACAACACGAGCCTAACAATTATCAGACTTTCAGAAGGAGAAAATGAAAAACAAAAGAGATAATATTAATGGGGAGATAATGGACCAGACCATCCCAGAACTTTACAATACCATGGGATCGTATTCAGAGTGCAAATTTCCCAGGCGTGACAAAAAGACCAGCATACAAACACGAGGATTCTTCAAATGTAAAGACTTATGTTAGGAACTAATAATGTTAAAACAAAGTAAGGAAAAAAGAGATATCTTCTAAGAAGGAAGAGAACTCTGCTCACATTGGACCTCAACTGATAGAACTAGTAGCACAAAAATCATTTAATAATTTAAAAAAAAAAAGCTTCAGAAGCAGTGCGAAGAGTAGAAGACGCAGTGGTGTTTGGGGAAGAAGTGCTCTACAATGCTGGTTTGGCTACAGCAAGACATGGATGCAGTGGGTGTGTTTCAGCATCAAAAGTGAAGAAGGTAAATGGGGGTCCAAGGCATTTATGTAATATAGCAAGGGTTCAGAGAGTCTAAATAAAACAGGGGAGGAGGATGTTGTGTGTGATGGCGAGTCTTGACTGTCGACTTGATGAGATCTAGAATCACGATGGAAATAAATCTTTGGTCGTGCCGCTGAGGGAGTTTCTCGATTAATTGACATCGGAAGAGCTACCCTGACTATGGGTGGCACTTTTCTGTGCGCTGGGAGTTCAGACTGAATGAAAAGGAGAAAGTGAGCTTGCACATACACTTCCTACTCTCTGCTTTCTGACTGTGGGTGTGACATGAGCAGCGGCCTCTGGCTCTGGCTCCATGCCATGCTGCATGGCAAGTTTGAGTCTCCCTCAACTCACATGTTAAGCCTGTGACCTTCAAAGTGACAGTATCTGAGTGCCGCCTTTAAGGCTGTGAGCAGTGTATGGGAGCAAAGCCCCCTGACATGAAAAAGCTTGTCCTCTCTTCTTGATCATTACCATATGAAGACCCAGAGAGTAGTCCACTAAAATTGGTGAAGAATTCCTTATTGTACCAACAAGACTATTATCTTGAGAGTCTACCCTCCAAGACTGTGAGAAAGAGTGGTCTGTTTGTTTTGGTCACTGCCCTATGGAAATTTTTATTATAGCAGCTCAAACTGACTAAGACACGGGTTCTAAAATTATTAATAAAAAGCATAAATGTAGGTTACTGGCAGAATGCTCCAACAGAAAGGATGTCATGAAGGTTCTGTGAGAGAATCCAAGAGTTATTGTTTTGATGGGCTCTAATCAAGAGATGAGTTTTAAATTATAAACAAAACATTACTTGAATGATACATAAAACTTCATTTCATTTAAAATTAAGAGGGAAACGTCAGGAAAAGAAGAGGACTGAGAGTGGATGCATGGGTTTGTTCATGTGGACATGAAGACACAGCACACAGACAGACAGACTGACAAGATATAGTCAGGGGCACAAAAGGAGAAGAGAAAAGCTGGGCATTCTCCAGCTGTTCCTCATATTTCTATTGATGAGCTAGGTACATTCTTACACAGTCAAGAGAAAGACATGAGATACCAGTTGAAAATGAGGTTGTCTTATGGAAAATGGGATGTAGAATAGGGAACGGTTAGGGATTGGCTCCATCCCACCCATGATCCTAGTGTATTGTACGTGCAGTATGTAATATTCTGGTGAAATAAATTACAGTGAAAAATGTACATTCATGCAGAAAACAATAAGTGAGTAATGAATAATAAATGAATTCTTATTAGTGCATTGTTATTAACCGTCATTAATTCAAACAAACCGTTATCAAATGGATTTGCTCAGTGAGCAAAGCAGTAGGAGAAAGAGGCTCTTGATAAGGATATAGTGTCATTGAAACAACCCACTCCAGGAAGGAAAATTTATATCCTACCTTAGTCAGATAGTAAAAAACACTGAAATCATTCCCAGGACTTTTATTCATACTCTGAGGTCTAATAAAAATAAAGTGAACTGCCATTTATCCTAACCCCTCTGCTGCCCCTTGGGTCCCAGAGCTGGCAGAGTACGGTCTAAACATGGCTGGAATGTTTCCAATAATACCCGCTCTTCTAAGCTCTGGGGAACATAGAAGTAGGGCTCAGACACACCTAGGGAAAATTCCTACGGGGATTCATAGTGTCTATGGTACTGAGCTTCAAGTTTTCTGTACAGGGTGCCTGTACTGCAGGGGCTCTGGCCACTCAAATAGCAATCAGTGCTCATCTCTCCTGGGGAAATGGTGGCATCCATCATACTAACTCATGAAGCATCAGTCATAATGCAGTTTGCTGGCCCTCTAAGGTGGATACACTTCCTAAGCTCTGCCCTTAGGGAGGAAGAGCAACACTGG
Source organism: Microtus ochrogaster (assembly GCF_000317375.1). Classification (NCBI taxonomy): domain Eukaryota; kingdom Metazoa; phylum Chordata; class Mammalia; order Rodentia; family Cricetidae; genus Microtus; species Microtus ochrogaster. Next base: position 1,937,545 of record NC_022013.1, on the reverse strand, counting down.
CATCCTCTCCCCAGAAGACTAAACCAAGGAGCAGTGCTTTATGGAAACAAGAAGCTAAGAGCTTCCCTGAAAGGGCACACCTGTCTGATCTGAAAAAAGTCAACTATTCTCTTTTCTAGGAAATGGTGTTGTGTTACCTGCTTCTTCCAGCAAGTTTACCTTTTCCTCCAGGGCTCAACTGCCTTCTATTTATGAGCATGTTGTGTAGACTTCACACTTGATCACATTTCCAATTTCCATAAATTTCCTATTAGAGTTTCAAAATGTCATCATTGTCTACAAATAGCTTGGGTGTCCTATGCCTGGGAAAAGTCCAAGGTTCCTTTTCTGCATCATCTCAGTGACACCAAGGGACTGCATCATCATCTCAGTGACACCAAG
>NC_022013.1:1920221-1936294 GCF_000317375.1 Microtus ochrogaster | reverse complement strand
AAGGGACTGCATCATCATCTCAGTGACACCAAGGGACTGCATCATCTCAGTGACACCAAAAGCTGATATTGTTTGTGTTGTAACTTACATATGTGTGTTCTACACAAAACACGGGATTCATACCACTAGCTCTGATTGTCTTGATGACAGAATTCTGTCTTATATATTTAAAATCTTAGGTCCTAGCTCAATATAAATAGTAAACATCGGTGAGTCATTTACTGTTTTATCTAGCCATTTCCAAGTTGAAAGCACAGCCTCAAAAACCAGAAGACATGAACTCACTGCTCAGTTAGCAGAAAAAGCATGACTCCTTGCCGTTGGGGATGACTTAAACTTTCTACCTGTGAGTACAGATGGTGCTCTGAATGGTAGTGGTCTTGATATTAGGCACATGAATTTCATTTTCTGTATCTATTCCCTTAGACTTATTCTGGGAGGTTCTGCTCACATTGTCGTTTCCTGTGAGCCTGTAGGTTGTAGCTCTATACTGACACGAAGAACATCAGTTGAAGCTATGAAGCCATGCCAGTTTTCACAATGTCTCTCTCCTCATGGTGCACGCTCCTAATCACTCACCCGACTCGGCAGCGGCCGCATTCATCTCCCTCAGCTGGATGGGGCCTATCTGCTACCGTTTTATACACTGGATGTTTAAGCACAGCTATGCTTGTTACTATATCTCGCACAAATGCCAGGTATTTTCACAGCAAAGGCAGGAAATGCTTATCAGGAACGTTGGAAAGCTTGAACTGTGTGTTTATCTTTGTTGTTATTTTTTTCAGACTTTACAACTGAGAAGCATTGAATAATGAAACAAAGCCCCAGAAATACCCATGTGAGCTATGACTTCTGCTTCCGGCTGGTTCTCATTTTCTGATATGATCAGTTTTATTACTCATACAATGGTAACATTCTCACCTATACAATCACAGGCAAGCCAAACTCAGACTCAGCAATGTGAGGAGAGAAACTTTTTGTCTGTTGGTGGAGGGAGTTAGGAACAAACCACATACATCGCTTCAGTGCGTTCATTCTCTATCCCACAATTTTTCCTCAGGGAAGATCATTCATTCCTCCTTTCTGTCTCTATCTCCCATTCCACGCCAAGGAGTTTGCAAGGGAACAGAGGATCCGTCTCTGCTGACATGGGCTACCGCATTAAAAAAAAACAAGTGTGTGTGTGTGTGTGTGTGTGTGTGTGTGTTTGGAAAGGGCAAAGCACTCCACTCTTTCTACTGATGGCAATCTCACAGGGCATTCCACTGGGGCATCATCTTCTTATTTCACTTAATGTGATTGACCTTACGAAATTTAATGAAGTAAACTTACTAAAGTCAGTGTAGGCTGCTTTGTGTGTAGCAGGATGGTTTAGAGACATACAGTAAGAATGAAATGTCATTGTTAGTTTCACAGCTTTGTTAACAGTGCATAAAGTAATTAGCATTAACAATCCTCCCACTCTCTGTGTGTGCTTGTTATGTAAGACATACGTCAAAGTGATTTTTGGCCTGAAAAACTGTAGCAAAACTGGAAGTTGTTCATTGAACTAATATTTTGTAGTGTCATATATATATATATATTTATTTCGAGTTTGTGGAGATGACTTAGCTTTTCGCTGACTCACACATGCATTGTAAGTGCACGTCTGGTATATATTACTGAATATGCTCAACTTTGAAGTTAATCTTGGAGGGTAGAGTAAGGAGAATGGGGTCTGGAGAGATGGTTCCATGGATAAGAGGATATGCTGCTCTTCCAGAGAACCAGGGTTTGCTTCCCAGAACTCAAGTAGGATGCCCACAACCACCATAACCCCCACTCCAGGAGATCTGATGCCTGCCTTCGGCCCTTGTAGACACCTGTACATGTGTGTGCACACACATGTACTCATGGATAAAATAAAATAAACAATAAAGATTTTTCAAAGAACACTAAAAGTTCTTGTTACTCTAGCACAAATCTAGGCCTATCATTTGTTTGATAATCCCTTTCTACTAAAAGTACCCAATTATAAAATGATCATATACACTTTCCGCAGAAGCCTGGAGATACCTTTTGGTCATGACTTGGCCCACATGACTCTTGATACAGAAGACTCTCCGTGTCTGAATGCCCACCCCACATGTTGCTTCTCCATTCCAACCAATGGTCACATTGAGAGCTGTCACAAGAGTGTTTTCAGAGCAGGGAGCCCAGGCAGATGTCTCCCAGTAGAGCTGGGTACAGGAATGGTCATTGCATAGGCGGTGCTCTTGGAGTTCCTGACTGCTAGGACAGGGCTTTCCACCTGGGAAAATTGGAAACGATAAAGAAAACATTAATTATGATGAAGTCATTCATGCTTTTTTTTTTCTGTGACCTAAAGACCTAACCTACAGGATCATTTTAACTCTATGATCAGGAATCTATGTCCTGAACCATAACTGAAGGATAGTGGTACATTCTTACCCCCCAGTTTACAGGCAGCAGGTCCATGTTCAGCAGAATATAAAATTAATTTGGTCTGCTATCTACCTATGGCACCCACATCTGTGAAATGAACTACAAAGAAATCAGCTTTTCTTGGATATTATTTTGTTTGCCCAAGTTAATCAATGAGATAGACTAGCCAACAACCTTGAAGTGACACTATGTCAAATGCATGCTGTCTGCACGTGAATCAGTGACACAGACAAGGCTATGACCTTGGAGTGACATTATGTCAGACACACACTATATGTAATTCCCTTTCTTAGGAATGATGCTATGTTTCTCAGAGTGCCACTTGGGAAGTACTGATCCTCCACGAAGCATTTCACTGTGAGTTGAAAAATCCAGAGGCATGTATTAAAATCTGGCAAGAGAAAGCTCATCTTAAACCCTGAAATCGTTCTGACAACCCACTATGCCCTGGCAGGGAGACCAGGCAGATGTTCACCTTTAAACCCTTGGCTGAATCAGATAACCAAACTTCATTACTATCTATTCTTTTACATTTTAATTCCGGTGTAAAGAGTGGTGTGTCTCTGAAGTATTGATCTCTCCCTGCTCGTCCACACCACAATGTTTTATTTAGTGGGACAAATGGCTCAGATGCACAGTCTCAACTTTGTTATTTTTATTCTAATACTAATCTTCCACCCTTCATTCTAGAAATATCAAAGCCAGGATATATAAAAGCAGTTGCACTTGGAGATAACAAAATTCTCTTTATTATTACCCTTGCCCTATTTCTCATGATCACAGTACTGAAATCCTGCCTAAGATGTTCCTCACAGCTGGGGCCCCACTCTTCTGCTGCTCTAATGGCACCAAAGACTGAGGAGGCAGAGGTAGGACATGAAAGGAATGGCATGTGTGTCTGGGGACAGAGTCCATTGCTGGGAACGATGGGAACGGCTGCTCCTTTAATTTGTTCTGCAGTTACTGTTCATGTTCCCATATCATCTTTTACTTCCTTCAAAGCTATTTTCATTCTTTCATGTTCTCTCCTTGGCCCCTCACGCTAGGTACTCTAGAAAAGGAAACCAGGGCACTGGTAAGTGCCTTCCAGGTGTTATTGGCAGTTCTTGATGGGAAAGCCAGGTCTCCTATTTCCTCCTTTGGAACCCTTTATACCAGATGGATCCAATTGTGTTCCCAGTTGTATAAGATACCCAAGCCTGAATGTATGACTATATTTTGCTCTCTTCTCTAAACAGTGGAATCAAAAGAGCAACTAAATCATTAGACTGGGACATTTGAGAGTTTAGACTGAAGCAATTTCTGTGGAAATGTGAACCCAGCATAGATAAAATAGAGGGCTCACAGAACAGAATGCAGGTCTGGAAATGAAATGGTTAAAGCCCATTTGAAGAGCAGAGATATCATCTAATTTATCTACACGCATGACAAGAATGTCGCAGATACTTATTCAAAAACAAAACTTCCAGTCGAGGTACTGAATCTGTCACTCACCTTCTCCAGCCAAAGCCAGGAGAGACCGTGACCTGGTTTGCTTGCCATCTGCGTTTTTATTGGAACAGGATTGGGAGCAAGAGGACCAAGCCGTCCATTCACTCAGCACGCAGTCCATTCGGCAGGGGATATCACAAGCCATGCGTTCAGGAGGAGGAGGCACTGGGCAGAGACTCCCTGATACTTCTTCTCCTGGAACCACACAGTTAGAGACAATTGCTTAGTGATGAAAGCGAGGTCAATCCGGGGAATTCATTGGTCCGTTGCTTTCTCTATTATCCTACTTTGTCTTGGAAACCTTCAGCAGGTGTCCAGACCATGGAGTAGAAATATGGATGCACCTTCAGCTATCCATAATGTTTCTGTCAAGGAAAATCTGCCAAGAAGTAACATGATATTTAAAATGGTAGAGAGTAGAGCCAAATTCTCATTTGTCATTCTTCATGGGGACAGTGTTGGCTTCTTCTAAGAACAATTTAGCCACGGATGACTAGAGCTAAGTATGACTGACATGTTAATGGCAGCTCTATGGAACAAGCCTTCATTCATCTCCACAGTGGAGGCCAGGGCGCTCTGAACATCACAGTTGATGCCAGCCATCATAATCCACCCCATAAAGAACAATCTCATCATCCTATTCTCATCCTGGTGCTTTTACCTTAAATACCTAATGTCTAGTAAGATTATCAAATGATTTTCCTTCTTTGTGCCAAGGAATAAATGATCTATTTATAGTGGAAAGGTCCGTGGCTGAAATTACACACTATGTTGACAAAAGTTGAAATCCATTTCAACACATTTGATGATAATCCAATAGAGTTCCAAATAAATAATAGCTGCACTTAAAGTCACAGTATAAAACATGCCAAATATCAAAGATTACCAATTTTGCTATTAACACAAAGTCTTTAGTACCCATTTCTAAATAGTATTTACAATCCTTTGCTATCATATCCTACTACAATTTTTGTAAGTTTTAAAACAAGGCAGGACAGTGCATAACACCAAGCTGGTGGTCAGAATAATGGGATCATTCTAAGTTACTTTTCGTATCTCAAAAGATAACAATGGTTTCTTGAAGACAAAAAAAACACTTTAAGTCTCTTTATTTATCATTATGACAAATTCCTAAGATATAATAATTTTCTCCTCCCCCCCATCCATTCAGAGTCTCCTCATAATCAGAGGACACCAAGAGAAGAGGCGCCATTTATTATTTGAAATAATAACATAAAACATGGGACGAAAGCATAGGAGACAAACAGTTTTGTCCAAATGACTTCACAGTTTGGAAGTGTCCTGTTGTGAGTCTGACAGACAGAAATAGCCACCAAAAACATGAGTATTTACCAAATACTGCCTTCGTGCAGACTGCGTATTTACATATATCGTGCGTTTGTACGATAACCCTTAGGAGAAGCTCATGGGGCGGTGTGTCAGAATGCTCTACCTCAATTCACTGAGAAGGAGTCCATGGGTCAGAGTCCAAACCTGGCTCATGGTTACCCCTGGGACAATGGGAATCAGAGCTAAACCCCTAATTCCCAAGCTTCCATTATCACATTATATATGCTATGTCTAATCCCCTGGAGATGGATATTCTCTTCCGAGGAAGTAAATAAAACACCCTGACAGGAAGCCTGCCTCCAGGAGAAGACAGTGTGTGGTGAATATCTGCATTCATATTTGTAAATGAGGCCAGGCTCATTGCCCTTGAGGTACAAATAAAATTTTTCAAGCATATTATGAGAAGTAATAGAGATTCCAGCAGATAATCAAGCCGAAAGCTCAGCTCCAATCATTCTCTTTCCAGTCTCAATCTATTTTCAGGTTGAGTCCACAGAGTGAACCCACCCCCTCCACGCTCACATAGGAAGTCATCTAGGGGCACCTCATTCCCACATGCGGAAGCCAGCAGGCCGCGTGGGGGGGGGGAACCAAACTACAGCTAATCAAAATTTAATTCCCACTCTTGTGAATATGATTAGCATAATCTTAACACAAAGCATTCTAAAGTAACAGTCTGCAAAGAGCATTTCCAGGAAGGAGAGATACAGAAATCTTATGAAAAGTGGAAGGGGCACACAGTGCATTGAGAGGTACTGGGTTGAACATGGGCAGTGCGGTTAGAACTGACGACATTACCGAATATTGACAATGAGAGCAGACATCAGAAATTTCCCAGGAAATAAATGGGATGTAGTACTTTACCACAACAGCACATCAATGGCCACACATTCTCCTTTAAAAAATGTCTCTCTAAAACAAATAACATCTTTTAAAAAAAAAAAAAAACCTATGCTTTAAGAAAACCTAATATTAAAGAATTATGAAATTGGCTATAATTAAAGGGGTGGAAACTATGAACATGACTTCAATGAAATAGAAACACAGGCTCAGAGTAATGAACCTCCCCAGAGCTCACGTTCATGATGCAGGTAAGTTACAGACATGTGAAATTAAACTTGTTCAAAAGTAAGTAGTGAATAAATGATGCAGACAGAAAACACTGTCGTCATTCATGACAGAGAACCTGTTGGAATTAGCCAGTGTCGTGATATGTCTTTAGCGTGAAGCAGAGGTAGATCAAGATCATTGACAATGAGGGGAGGATGCCTCAGGAAAGGGGAGCACCCCTTAAGTCATATAGTTATATAGAAGGTAGACAATGCTAATCACCCCTGAGATGATAACCCCCACACTGGGACAGTTATTTGCCATTGTGTTCTAATGGATAACAAAAATGTGTGCACATCTTCTTACTTACCTACCTTCTTTGCGCTCCCTTTTGTTCAACCTTCTCAGGACCCAGATTTTTATCTCCTCTCTAGGTTTTACACATTCATTACTCTCAGCATTCACTTCAGGTTCTCAAACACTTTCCAAAACAAAATTACCCTGTGAACTGATATAGTTATTACTGATGCCATGCAAAGACAATACACCCAGCAACATTCTGCTAGATTGCCCTTGCAGGCTAATGAAGGTCTATGGACAAACAGGTCAGAGTGGCTTTAAGGAAACCAAACAGATAGGCATAAGCTGTCCCTGAAAATCTCACTGTCTTTTCGTATAAGAAATCTCACTAAAGAAGAATTACACAGGGCATTCTTGCAGCAACGTGTCCCAATCAGGTGAGTATGGAAAAAGAATTGTAGCTACCAGCAACAATTCTGCTCTCAAGAGGATCACTTAACTCCCTTTACTTTCTGTTATCTCATTGTAATAATGAAATAAGAACATCACTTTTTGAGGATAGCCCAAGGATGATGGATTACTTAGATAACACAAATAAAACTTAGTAGAACCCAAGGAAGGTTTTGTATAAGACCCTTACCGGCTGTTATTTTCAAAATGCACACACACATACACAGACACACACACTCACACGCACATTCACACACATTCACAGCAATAGATTAAGGGTATTTTTATTCAGTAGATCTCAACTTTTACATTGCAATCATGGAATACACTAGCTTTTCCTTTCTACTGGGTACAAATCAGTGTCTCTGTAGGCTCACATGATTGACAGAGATATTTATAATCATATAACCCACTTTGTTGATATAATGAACTAATAAACCCTTCAAAATCCTATTGCAACATCCGAGCCTAAAAACTCACCTACACGTAGGTCTGTGTGCTCATGATCCAATTATGCATATCAAGCCATAGAGGGAAAGCATACAGGATTTCTTGTTTATTATCTGTCGGATGGATTGGTGAGTTGAACTGACTCCAAGCATGTGTGGAAAACACAGGAACTTATGGGAGAGAAGCTAACCCATTAATGGTAAGTATTCATAAGATCTGATAATCTAATGTCAAAATAAAACAGTGGTATGTAAGAATACAATTAAATTCATCTTCCAAGGAGAATACAAAATTCATTCCAGCCTTCAACAAAATCCCTGGAATCAATGCAGAACAAGACTCTTCTGGTACTTCTCACTAGACTTACTAATCTGTTTTAAGAGGAGGCTTGTTGGTTCCCAGCTGCTCAGGCTTGAAATAACCACACAGAAACTATATCATTTAAAACACTGCTTGGTCAATTAGCTCTAGTTTCTTATTGGCTAACTCTTACATCTGAATTTAACCCATCTCCATTAATCTGTGTATGGTCACATAGCAGTGGCTTACTGGCAAAGTTTCAGCATGTCTGACTCTCATCGTAGCTCCATGGCATCTCCCTGACTCTGCCCTCCTTCATAACAGCATTTAACCTAGCTTTCCTGGCCCACCTAAGTTCTGCCTTGCTATAGGTCCAAAGTAGTTTCTTTTTTCATTAATGGTAATCACAGCACACAAAGGGGACTCCCACCTCACCACATAAAGATAGAATATACACAGAGACTCTGGATTATGTCTATTATTTTGTTTTCTTTAATATTTTTGACTGTGAAGGAGCTAAGTGCAGGGAGATATTTCATTGTATGGGCTTCTAAGCTAAACCAACAATATATACTTTAAAGGTATCTTGTCTTCAAAATTTGGGTTCAAGAATATGTTGTTTTGGAAAAGAGGTTCTTCTTTTGTTTCCACAGAGGATGAGAACCTGTGAATTCATTCTAGGATAATATAGTTTGATGCACCAAGATCCATTGAAAGATTGCAATGAACACTCCCAAAAAATTACTTTACCCAACTGCTGACTGAGATGAACTTATTACACAGGATACATCATGAAAGACATGATTAACAGCATACCAATCAGCAGGAAGTAGTCTAGAGAACTACACCCAAATTCCCAAATATTGTCTATAAATATTTGTTTACATTTAAAGGGAGATATGCTATAGAAATTTGCATTGGTATGGATCCTGGTTTATTGATATAAATTTAAGGTCAGTTTTATTATATGTATTTCTGCTCTTGATTAAGGCATTGTGTTTGTGCAACTCATTTAAAAATGTAATGTATAATTAAGAAATATAGGTAAATAGAAAGTCACCTATGATAGTCAAGATTGTAGTCATGTTAGATTTTCTAGATGTACAGAGATGTATTTCTGATGGATAGGGATTATTCAAACCTTTCAAAGACTACAGAATATGGCATTTAAAATGTCTTAATAACTTAGGACTTTTTATAACAATGAGACATATCTGTTCCTGGAAGCACCACTTACGTCAAAGGGAAAATGGGCACCGAAGAGGCTCCTTACGGAGTTGGTTAGCCATTTGGGCAAGAAACTGCTCTTGCCTGGATTTCTTGATGAACTAGATATGTAGGACCCAGAGAAAAATGACTGTTGAACTTGTCTAAATGTGAGATGGTCCTTCAGGGTTCCAGCTTCATGAGTCTGCCAGACATTCTTCAGAACACAGAAGAAAGTTACTGTCAAACTGCCAATATAGGTAGAACTTTCTTTGAAATTTTCAGCTTCATGGAAAAGTCTGCTGGATACTATGAGCCTGAAGGCTGAAGATGGATATCCCAACAATACAGAAGAACTTTGGGTGAGTGTCCAGGTAGTGAGATGTCTCTGTCAATTCTAGAGTTTTAGAAGTTACTTTCAGTGTACTTCCTGTTTACTTGGTAATATTGTATCCTTTTTGAGTCTTTGATGAAGTTGGAGAATATAGTTATAGTTTTCCTTAGATATAATAAAAGATAAAGTAGATATAAATATTGTAACTGTAATTCTTGCTTGATACCTGTTTTGTTATATATAATTTTACTATGTTAAAGTTAAAACCTTCCTTTTTATTTAAGCAGAAAAGGGGAGGTGATGTGGGATTTCCCTCTGTATGCTGTGATTACCATTAATGAATAAAGAAACTGTCTTGAGCCTGTGCAGAGAAGAGAGGTAGGCAAAAAAACCTAAACTGAATGCTGGGAGAAAGGTATCAGACTAAAAGAGAAGCCATGTAGCCCCACTGGAGACAGATGTTGGAACCTTGCCGGTAGGCAACAAACCTCATGGTAAAATATAAAATAATGGAGATGGGTTAATTCTAGATGTAAGTGCTAGCTAGCAATATACTTAAGCAATTGGCCAAGCAGTGATTTAATTAATACAGTTTCTGTGTGATTATTATTGGGCTGAACAGCTGGGAACCAACAAGGAGCCTATTATAACACATGTCTGTTTATCAGTACAGTGCCATTGAATGGCGCTGCTGACTTATTTTGGTTTTATTTATTATTTGGGCACAGATTGTTGCTAAATTCCCCAGGCTGGATTCTAACTTTGGATCCCTCTGTCTCAGTTTCCTGAGTAGCTTGTGTTATAGATATCCACAACCATGCCTGAATTCAGCATTAGCTATTAGTTAAGAATTTTTATTTTTCAAAAATAAAAATAAAAATAAAAAAAGCTGGGTGGTGGGGGCGCACGCCTTTAATCCCAGCACTCGGGAGGCAGAGGCAGGCGGATCTCTGTGAGTTCGAGACCAGCCTGGTCTACAAGAGCTAGTTCCAGGACAGGCTCCAAAACCACAGAGAAACCCTGTCTCAAAAAACCAAAAAAATAAAAATAAAAATAAAGAATTTTTATTTTTTCCAGTTCCAGTGTATATACTACCTAAGGATAAACTGCAAATAGTTTACTGATAGTTCTTTGTGGCCACCAAGCAAGAAACTATTCTAAACTAAACATTAGACTAGTTACCAGAGACAGTTTATTTTTCTATCAGATGAATATATTTGACATGCACATATCTTCTATTCAAATACATGTGTCATATTTCTATTACCCCCTTTTATAATAATAAACAAGTAAACAACACAGCATAAAATTCTTAGTTTTGCAACCGAGATTAGGAGTATTCAAAGCAATAAAAGAAAAGAAAAACAACATGAAATATTCACATAAAATATACAGTATGATTTGAAACACAGTCAGGCACTTGGTTATCATGTCAACTTTGAGCTACTTTACTATCCCAGAAATGATGCTCGCTAGCTATTTTATTGATGTTTCTACTTGTAAACTACTGTGCCATCTATAGAAAATATTGAAGACATTATCAAAAATGCTCTACATGTCATAAAAATTTTATGACCTATTTAAATCTCAGAAAAGAATGCCAATAAATGCTGACTAAATGCTTGCCAACAATGGAGCACGCTATCAGCAGACTTTCTAGAACTAATTAAGTGGCATACGTCTGTATTTAATTCCATATTTTAAAGCTAAATATTGTCTCCCCAAAATCAAGCTGCCTCTGGCCACTTATAAACCACGATGCTAATCAGATAAAGAAATGTTTATATTTCAGTGCAATAAAATATGGAGCCAAAGCCAAGGGGGAAGTAGATCTTATTTGTGGTATTGTAATATCATCAGCAATAGGATTGCTGCTTCTGCTTGCTTCTTTAAGAAGTGAACATATACATGTGTACCAATTTACGTGTGCACAGAGACAAACAAAGCAATTTCATGGTGTTATGCTAATAATAATAGTAATAATGATGACAGTGTCAATAGTTGTGTGGAGATAGCAATCGATCTAACATTTAGGGAAGTTGTGGGCTAAACTAGTCATTCTTATTACCAGTAGACCTTTATTGACTGGCCACATTAGCATCATTGGTTTGGTTAGCACTATTGCTATACCTAAAGCATAAGAAGTTTAAAAACTTGATTTTTAATATTTTGCACCTAGTGTCTAAGTTAAGCCTGTAATCAGACCTGTCAGATATTACAGGCTATAGTATTATCCATTCTGATGTGTTGTCCAGTAGGTCACCTTTTACCAGTGTCTTTTTCTTTACATTCTTTCATCTTACAACAAGTTATAGGGAAGGGAGTCTGGAGAAATTATTGTCAGGCCACTAGTTAAAGGAATACAAGAGAGACTTGGCCCAACAAAGGAGATACTTTGATTACCTGGTCTAAGTGACATTGGATGGACTGAACAATGATTTCAAAAGAAGAAAAGGTAAGCCAATAGAAAGAAAGCAAAATTGAGAGGTAGAAGGGTAAAGCAGAGCCCACTTGGAAAGTACGGCGAGTCAACAAAACAGTACAATGTATGCTGCAAAAGATAGTACAAAAGCTGTGGGAAATCATATGAGGCTATAAGAGTGTTTGCAAACTGAAAAACAATAAAGCACTAATCACTGAGAGTAGAAGGAGAAAGAGAAAACTAAGTTTGAAATGAATCCAGAAGATACCCCAAAAGACATGTTAAAATAATAGCACTGCAGGTAAGAAATGGTAGTAGATGAAGAAAAGGTATTTTCAAGGTGAGTGTATTTATGAAAGTCAGGAGTGGCTAAAGCTGAACACTGAAGCAGGCAAGATGCCCTTCAGAAGCCCTTCTACCTGAGCAGTTCCCAGTCCTGATGCTTACAGTATTATCAAGACAGCAGTCAACATTTTGATCATGTAGAAAACCCCCAGCACTATAGAATAATCATATATCCCCTGAGGACTTACTAGAAGGAAATACAAGCATGGTGCTTAGTAGATGCCAGTGAACTGCATATCACATGCATTTAAACGGAAGGAGAGCTGTCACAGGCCTGCACAGCTCTTGCAGAGGAATGAAACTGTTCATAGTTTTTAGTATCCTAACTAGATGACTCACAACCACCTGTAACTCCAGCTTCAGGGAAGTGTCTTTTGAAAATGCAGTCATGTTCACATACCTGCCTATACCCACCCATCGCCCACCTATGCCATGCCTGTACAGATAATTTAAAGGTAATAACAACAGATCGTCAGGGTTCACAACAGTTCTACCTTTGCTATGCTTGCTTTGCAGATGATAACTTCTATTTTTGGACAAGTTAAATAACTGTACAAGGGGAAATGGAAGTTCAAAGATAATAGAGCGGGGTTGGAATCTGAGGAACCAAGCTCTGGAGTTCACAGTTGAGTCAGGACATTCTATCTTCCATTATGTGGGATTCCCCTCTCTATGCTGTGATTACCATTAATGAATAAAGAAACAACTTTGGGCCTCTAGCAGAGCTATAGGGGAACAGAGCTAGGTGGGAAAAACTAAACTGAATGCTGGGAGAAAGCAGGCAGAGTCAGGGAGAAGCCATGGAGCTGCTGTGGGAGACAGATGTGCTGAAACTTTGCTGGTAGGCTACGACCTCATGGTGATGCACAGATTAATGGAGATGGGTTAAATTAAGATGTAAGAGTTAGCTAATAAGAAGCTAGAGCTAATGGGCCAAGTAGTGATTTAAATAATATAGTTCCTGTCTGATTATTTGGGGGCTGAGCAGCCGGGAACCAACAGCAGCCTCTGCAACAGTTCATGCTCTCAGCTTTGGTATTCATAACTTCTCCTTTCTCCTGGACACAGTCTGTGCCTGTCTTCTGGATCCACCAGCTAGAGCTAGTGGGAGTCAGTGCGCTGGAAGCACTGTTACGTAGATGCTCTATCAGTCTGGCTTGAGGAGAGAGGAACTGCCCAAGTCTGGGGACAGAGTCTAGCATCAAGGAGTAAACTACAGTTGTTCCCAAAAAGTCACACAAAACATAAAATGATGCCCCAGCGCTGAAACTCTGTTTCCTTGGGTCTGCTCACAAATTCTATGAGGATATGCATACTGTTTTTGGATGTGTGTGTAAAATGTTGAAAATTACACGCTATGACTTCATTCTGAAGAAAATAAAAGCTTTTATAAAGATTAAAATGGTACCATTGAGCTCCCAGTGCCCAGTGTAGTACAGTAGCAGCCAAGTGAGCGGGTGTCCATTCAGCGTCCCTTAGCACCATGGGTCAAATCAGCTCGTTTTGGAGGAAATGCAGATTACAAAAAAAAAAAAAATCCCTATTTCTTTTGATCTCTTGTAGTATTAAAGAAATGCATATTGTGTCAATGTTGTGCTTTTTGGAGAATCTTATAGGACCTCTAAATGAGCTATTTCTATCAAATCTAATTTCCTTGTTTGGGTGGGAAGCACACCTGCTGCCATGGCTGTTGTCTTGGGTTCTTGTCACTGTCAAATTTCTGGTCCACACCCTTCATATACAGTTACACCCAACACTAAGCAAGTTCCTGCTTCCTGACCAGTCAGCTGGAAGGGGTTTGGGGCTCACATCACATGGGGAGGGGGGAGCAGCTATCAGTACAAGCCTGTTTTGTTAATAAATACTGTGTCCTGGCTTTTATATTAGCCATTCGTACCTTTGTGCTCATATTTCCTTGCCATGCATTCTACATACAGAATGGCAGGAAGCACTTTGTGTTTTCTCTGTATCTTCCCACAGCTACTCTCTCCTGATACAGGAAACTAGACAACACAGTGCCTGGCTTATGCTAACATCCCAGGAGCTACAGCCTTCTCTCTTCATATTTGAATGATCTCCATAAGTCAAGTACACACACACACACACACACACACACACACACACACACACACACACACACACACATAAGCTTTTTTTCTGTATTTTTATATCTGAGATAAGGGTCAGAATTCCATTTTTGTTCACTGACTAGAAACCTGTTTGAAGTTAAAGCATAAAAACTGTTAACTTGCTTCAGGCATTGTGGCAAAACCCTGTTGTTCTAGTACAAAAAGGATCTTGATTTCCAGGCCAGTGTGGGCTACAAAAGGAGCACTAGGCTTCTGTGGGTTATATAGTGATGTCCTTTCTTAATAGAACAAAAAATACCCCACCTTTTCTAGAAACAAGGTATGTTTTAACATGGGGATTATATTGTCCACAGGGCACAGAAAAGGACATAGAAAATAGGGTCTCATGATACCTGTTTGATGTGGAAGTCATGTTTCTTGGGAGTTTTGTTTTATTTTTAAACTGAACAATTTAAGACACATAAGTAAGAAGAACAAGAAAACAAATAATCATCTTCTATAACACAATATCTGCCTTCAAAAGGGAAGCATTGAAACAAACTAATTCTGAAGAAAAAGGGGAAGTGGTGCAATTATTATTTTAATTAAAATGTAAATCAAAAATAAACAGTGCAATATAAAGTAAAAAAAAGCACATATTTTGTTATTTTTTTCTGTAAGTATGTGAGTTCAGTTTTTGAGATAAGGTCTCATGGAACTCAAGCAGGCCTCAAATGCATTTTGCAAGCTGATGATAACGTTGAACTTCTGATTCTCCTGTCTCTACCTCTCAAGTTCTGGGATTGCAAACACCTGCCATTTAATGAATAGGAAGGACATCTGGTCAGATTGTCTTTGACATCCACCAAAATGTGACCTTGAAAATTTAAATCTCTTCAGGCCCTAAGTGTGTGCAGTAAATGCAGAAAGAGACTGACTGTCATCCCCACTTATGCTCCTGGGGCCGATAAGAGATCAAAAGCTAATATAAAGTAATTCCTGGAAAATTGCAAAGTACAATTCATATATAATGTGACTTTTTATTATGGGTGAAAATGAGAAAAATGGGCATTCCAAAGACAAAAATGATCTGGGCGAAGATATTCATCACAATTTTATCCTGGGTGGGAAACTTCCAGGAGAATTGCAATTATTTTGAAAGCATGAGTAATAGCTAGTTAGTAAGCTGTATGGAAAGACTTAGACTAGCTTCCATAACATGTTTACCTTCGGAAAGCATTCCGGTTGCCTGGAATTTTCTTTCCTAATACTGGAAAATCAATACTTTTAAGTTAGACCAGACACGTCAATAGAGTTCACTGATAGCATGTCGGTGATGAATAGCCATCCCTCTGTAATTAACCTTCAGGAACATAATTAAGTGCCCATACATGGGGAATGGATCACAATTTAATTGCACAATTAAGAGGTTTTCAATTTCTCTAAATAACACCAATGGCTAAGAGCGTTCCTGACCACACCATTGATTGCTTTCCTATGAATATTCTAAAAATGGGGAAATAAAGGCAAGGGGTATGAATTTCAAGAAGATTATCCTAGAAAGGAATTGCAAATTTGCTTTTACTCTTTTATTTATAGTCACCCATAACTTTTTAGATTGCCAAACATAAATTCACTTTTTGTATTGTTCAAATCTGGTATGTTTTAGAAAGTGTACCATCTCTGGCATAGACCATGATATAAGCAATTCTGTCAACACACACACACACACACACACACACACACACACACACACACACACACACACACTCATGTATTCTCTCTCTCTTGTTCTCTCTCTCTCTCTCTTTCTCTCTCTCTCTCTCTCTCTCTCTCTCTCTCTCTCTCTCTCTCTGTGTTT
>NC_022013.1:1891390-1920121 GCF_000317375.1 Microtus ochrogaster | reverse complement strand
TCTCTCTCTCTCTCTCTCTCTCTCTCTCTCTCTCTCTCTCTCTCTGTGTTTATCTCTCTGTGTGTCTCTCCATCTCCTTCTGTCTGTCTCTGCCTCTCTCTCTCCCTCCCTCCACCTCACACACACAAGCTCTGTTCCCTTCCCATTCCTAACCCTTGGCGATAATTGATCTGTTTTCTGTCCCTTTCGTTTTCCTAGTGCCCCAAGAATGTCATGCAAATAAAATTATGCAGCCTACATCCTTGAGGGTCTATTTCTTGTGCTTAGCCAAGTGCATATGGGTTCATCCACTATGCACCCCTATCAATAATTCATCCCTTTGGCTGCTGAGTGGTGCTGGCTGCTTTATGAGGATGTAGTGTATTTTGTTTACCCACTTCCCTCCTCAAAGACATTTGGGTTAGATTCAGGTTTCTAAGATTATGAATAAAGTTGCTGAACAGGTTTTGGCGTGAATATAAATTTTGTGTCCCTTGGGTAAACAATTAAGAAGGGGAAATGGTGAGTGTAGATTTATAAGGGACTGGCAAATTGTTCCAAAGCCTTGTGACACTTTGCCTTGCCATGAGGAGATGGGTCGGAAGCCTAGTTTTTCTTCACCTACAGCAGTACTTACTATTTGACCTGATGCTTTGTTGTTGGTACACAGAGACAGTATACTGTATTGTAATTACACGTCTCTAATGGCTGATGATCTTAGATATTTTTGCATGTATTCCTCTTCCATCAGAACACTTTGTTTGGGGAAGGACCTTTCAATTTGACTTACAGTTCTAATTTGTCTGCTTGTTTTTATTGTTTTATGAAAGTTCTCCAACCATTCTAGATAAACATCCTCTGTTAAATAATGGTTTTCAAATGTATTATGAGTCTGTGGTTTTTCTTTTCATTTTCTTTAAACTATTTTCTATAAAATAAAGGTTTTATCTTGAAGTGTCTGTTTCATCAGACTTTTATTTCTGGGATGTGTGAGGCTATTTTATAAAAACACATTTTCAAAACAGTAAGATGTGTGTGTGTGTAGAGAGAGAGAGTGAATATATGTTGTGTATATCATATGTATGTGTTCATGTATACAAACATATGAATACATATGTGTCTAAGTGAGTATGGAGGCAAATGTTGACCCTGGGTGTCTGCCCTGATCACTCTAAACATTTTTTGAGCCAGGGTCTTTCACTGAACCCGGAGACTTCTGATTTAGGAGTCTGGATGACAAAAAAACCTCTATGCATTTTTCTGTTACTATAGTCACAGTGCTACTAAGATCATAGGTGTGTGCCACCATGCTCAGAGTTGTATGTAGGCTCTAGGGATCTGAACTCAGATCCTGATGTTTGATGACAAGAACTTTAATGACTAAGACATCTTCCCAGAATACTATAAAATCCGGTTCTATTTTAAAAAGCATTGAAATATATATAACAGGAACTAGAATTTAATAATCTGATCTGGAAAGTGTTTTCCATATTGTGCGGGTATGAAGCTAACACCGGCCTTTACATGTGTTGCTAAAACTAATTTTTCCCCACGATCAAAAATTACTCATATAACAGCTAAGAGCCCAGCATCATAAAGGCAGCAATAGTATGAAATGAAGACTGCTTTCTGTTTTTAATGACACTGTGTAGTATTCATTGAATGTAGACTACCATGCCTGTATAAAGGATTTGTCTTCTGACAATAGACTTGCAATGTCAGTTATATAGTGGGTTTCAATGAACATTGGATAAAGCACAAAACAGGCAGTGAAAGAAAATGTATTTGTCTATTTCTAATACTTTTAAAGCATAGTGTTCATCCCAGCTCCCTTCAGGTCAAGTTTCTAACTCCCAAACTACCTGACAGGTAGGATATTGCAGTGACTCTGGAGTCAGATTTCCTGACATAAAGCCCTCCCCACCTGCCACTTATTTGATGATTTTATTTAACTTCACTGTGCCTCAATATTCTTATTGGTCCATAAAGATAGGTTTTACAGATAGACTTTGAGACAAGAGAATTTATTTCATAATCTTATACTCTTGGGTTGCTATAAGGATCCAATATTTGAAGTAAAAAAAAAAACCCAGGATGGAAGCTTAATAAAACATAATAATATAATCATTTAAAATATAATCTTGTTGGTAACATGCTCAAAGTAATAGGATGTTTTCATTCCAGTACATTTACATTCCTAGACCTCCAAGACGATTGTCTTTAAATAAAGTTCCAGAAGCACAAGATTGGGTTGCTTTTTCTTGAGTTGTTAGTCAGATCACCACCACCGCCACCACCATCATCATTATTATTTTGCAGAAAAATTTTGAGGCAAGAATACTTACTCCATAATTGCATACTCTTTGGTCTATGGTTACTATAAGAATTCACTAATTTGAAGAAAAAAAACAAAGTCAAATTTATTCAACAGGATGACTCATATACCTATTGCATGCCCACTATCCCAGAAACCATGTTATTTACAGATGATGGATTTATGTACCACACATCAAGAATGAATGATGAATTGCAGTTTATTAGCATCAAAAAGTCCTTCCTATGAGACTGTTGCAATAGAGCAACAAAAGCAGGCAATTTCACTGACTTAGTAATGTTTGGGTAGCAATAATGCTTCATGTTCCTCTTTCAAAAGCACTCCTGATAAATTTTCCATATGTAGTCCTCTGGCTATTAAATGGTGCCTATTCACTTATGTAGGCTATGGCAGGGGTCCAGTGACAGGGAACTCACTCACAGTCGAAGAAACACAGCAGAAATCATGAAGGAATGTTGCTTTTGTCTTCCTTGAGGTCTCACACTTAGCTAGCCTGAAACAACCTGCTCAGGGAATGTTACCACCCACAGTGAGCTGGGCTCATCTGAATCAACTAATAATAAAGACAATCTCCCACAGACATGGCCCCGGGGCAATCTGATCTCCTTTTTAATTCTCTTTTCGGGTTAGTTTGCCAGTTTGTCAGTTAAAGATAAGCAGGATAATAACTCTCTCAAGAAAATATTGGGAAGCCAGTAAATACCCTAAAATAATGAAAGCATACTGTCTTTTCCAGTTTTATTTGTAAAACTATATCAGACATAGATCATAATATCATAGCCTAGAGGGCACATACCCATACTAACACTTAGCCTGCTTCACTGCCTGTAAGAGCTCAGGTTCAAACAGCTTAGGGAGAGTCATGCTTTAAAACACTTTGGTTCAGTTGTTAATGAAATAAGACAGATGCAAAAATAACAACATAAACTAGAGACTAAGCAGATGATAATTGAAAAGTGGAATGGCAAAAGAATATCTATTGAATACACAATGACAAAACCACACATCCGCAGGAGTAGACATGGTCTCACCCTGCAATCAGTTCCCCATGGTGGAAGGCTGAGAATTTCTCCTGTAATGATGTAAGTAGGATAGCATCGTAGTAAAACTGATCATGATGCTATTTTCTATCGAAAGAATTCTAAATTGCAATAACTTATTTGTCCATCTCCCAAAGTTCATCATTGCAATCACTCGATTTGATGTGATTAATATCCTAGCCAATGTCAAACAATTCAGAAAAATAGAGATGAAGTTTAATATATAAATAAGATACATGGTGAGATATTTGAAAATAAAAGGAGCAAATGTTTCAGAACAACTCATCCCCTTATTTCTGACTCCATTTCACAACAGTGACATTTAGCTCAGATGGTGTGTTTGAAGGAAGGGTAGATAAAGAATACAGACATATGAAGCCTGCATACTCCTTTTTTCCCTCTGCACCAAGAACAAAGAAACTTGTTCTTATTTCAGGAGGTAAATATTACTCTATTGGATGTCTGTGTTACTTAAGAAGTCAGGTTCTTAATTATAATATTAGCAAGTATGCTGACAGTTATTGCCTGTAAGGCCTGGTTTCCTTAGAGACAATTTAGGAACATTAGACATCTCTGCTCATTCATCTCATTCTATCTTACCCACTGGCTTAAATAAGTAATTTTCTAATTCTGCTCAAGATGTGGGTTGCAGCCCTTTTGGGGATCACATATCAGATATGTTGCACATCATATAGTTGCATTATGATCCATAACAGTAACGAAATTATAGTTATGAAGTAGCAATAAGATAATTTTATGGTTGGGGAGTCACCGCGACACGAGGAACTGTATTAAAGGGTTGCAGCATTAAGGAGGTTGAGAACTATTGCTCTAAAGTGATAGACTAGTACTTACCACATTATTTGTTTAAAGGTGTTTACTTTCTAAATCGGAGCAAACATAAAAGTCATATAACATATAAAATTTCTAAAGCACTCACTTTGACAGAAGAGAAAGTGCATCACATAAACTTTTGAATCATACCGCTGAGAGCAGCACCAGGCCCATGGTAAGTGTTTAACCAAAACTGCCTAAATTGGAATCAGTATGATCAAGCTAAAAAGATGGTTTAGCATCTGAGACATCTCTTTGAACATGCATAGCACAAGTCCAGACAAGAAAACGTTAAATGAGTACATTTGACAACATCGGTATATCCAAGTGCTACCATCATTGACAAAACTATAGTTTTAAGGCAGGTGGGCCTGGCTTTAAATTGCCCTTACTAATTGTGCGTCTTGGACAAGCTATGTCCTCTTCCTAAATGCTGGCTTCAGCATTTAAATCAGTAGATGATTACTATATCACTGGAGTTATATGATGATTAAATGAAGAGAGCTTAAAGTACTAATTAGCAAGTATTTCACATGCATTGGTGGTGATAATGGTGGCAATGGTGGTGATGTGTCCCCCAGACTTCCCCACAGCCTTTAGATTTGGCCTAAGTTTATTGCAACTACAAGCAGGACTGTGAAAACCCTTCTTACATAAAGGAGAAGGACTGAGGCTAGAGTATGATTGCATAACAGGTGTGTGTGCAAACATGTGCAAAGCTTGCCGAAGCACCGTTTTACTTGATTGTGTGCTGGCTTCGGCTGCTTGCTTTGCTGGTCCAGGATTCTTACTTTGTCTGTGGTGATATTCCATCGATGTACATTTCCTAGGGACTAATGCTGAAAAAGAACACTGGATGGCAGAAGGGCCATGTCTAAAGGACATATTTTCAGAAAGGACTCTTATTTAAATAATCAAAAATGTCGAGACAGAAAACATTAAAATTTTCATAAGTGTTCAATTCACACCATGTATCCTTCTGGGAAGGTTCCAGTAGGGGACTGCTCATGGTCGAAAGATGGAGCAAAGAGGGAATGAATACCCAGGAAATTGGAACCCTGAGGTTGGCAGTCTGGTATAGAGTGCCTTTCCTATGCTAGTTGTAAATCTCAGCCAAGCTTAGAAAACTGTATTTTTCCCTTTGAAACTTCACAAACTATTAAAGTTTAATCAGTGACCCATTTTGAGCATGCAGCCAAACCTAAGCTAACTCAAAGATCCTGCTGACATGCCAAGCTCATCCCCGGACATCTGGGTATCATGGGGCACTGTGTCCAACTCAGAAGCAATTGCGTGCAGTTTGCTGCCAGGCTACAAGTGAAGTTCCCATCATTTCATACCTATGAAATTTTAGCAAAGTGTAAAAGGAAGTCTGCTTTGTTTTTCTCATTATTGCTTTTTCTAAAATCTCAAGTCTGTCAAAAATAATTTTGGTTCATTCTTCAAAACAGATATGTATAAATGGAAATGGAAAAAGAGTCTGAAAATAAAAAATAAGCCCCAAAGTTAGAAAAAGCAATATTGTTCTTCTAACTTAAGAAACATTCTCCAATTCTCTGCACTATTCAGCTGTTATAATGGAAGAAAATTTCTTACAAACTGCTTTCGGCAGAATTTTTTATAACTATGTGTGTGAAGAAATAAGTATGTAAACAGAGAAAATATTAAAACTTTCAATGTTAATCTATATTTTAAAACCCCAGCCTATCTTGACAAACTTTCAAATACAGAATGCATGAAGTTCATAAACTATATATGAGTGTGATTATATTACTGTTTCTAATTTACTTTCCCCCCTCACAAAATCCTGCCTTTGAATTCTTATTTATTATGGCTTTTATTCAATTGAGTACTCAGGCAGAAAATACAATAAAGCTTTGTTAATTTCATAAAATATTGAAACATTGACACTGCAAATAGAATTTCACTGTCTTTATGCACTTCTAGGTCTATCTCACAGTGTAATCTAAAAACCTATTTAAAGAATGCATAATTTCCTAGGCCTGTATTCACATAAATTGCCTTTACTCTCTTATAAAAGAAATATTTAAAAATCTAAAAACAGCATCTCTAGTCTCTCAAAAGTTAAGTCTGCAAAGATTAGGAAATTAAAGCAGAGAGTAAGTGTGGCCAACATCTTGACATCAGCCTCCCTCTGTCCTCTTGCAAGCTTTATGACATCCAGAAAACCTCAACAAATAAGGTTACTTCTAGATAACTACTGTTATAGATAAATGTTTAAAAGGATCATTTGCAATGATTACATCTGAATTAATAGGTCCCCTTCCACTGGCGAAGTCATTGAGAATCTGTGAGCATTCTCCACCCTACCAAACTCATATATTGTATAAGTACAATATAAATGGAAGCAATAGTAAAAAGACTATTGAAGGGGGTGAGCGAGAGCTAGAGAAAACGATGCATGTTTCCAAAGCACCTGTGCAAGCTTAGTCAGAACCATGTGATATGTCAGTTTGATGCTTGGGTAATGGTATTTGACTGTCCAACATTATCATCTTGGTTGGGGTAAAAACCTACAGGGCACATTTTCCTCATGAGCTCCCCCTTCCTCTAGAAGTTAGATTTGCTAACTTTCAGAATTGATTTGGCCTGTTTAGTTTGAGTTTTATCAAAGAGCATAAGAAAATTTATGTGAAAATGTCCACATCTCTTTACTCTTTATCCAAGGTATGATCTTTGATTCACACATTTATTGTATACTATCCTATAGACACTTATGTGAGTTTATGTTCTTTTTATAATTACTTTATCATTGAAAATTCCATAACGTATATAATGAGTTTTGATCAAATCCAGACACCATCCCCTCTCTTCTGATTCTTTAGCTATATCCTCAAGACTTTTCCCTCTCAGCTTCATGTTTTTTTAAGGCCTCTGATTCCACATTTACTGTTCATGCATTGGAGTGAAACCACCTCAGTGGTCACATTCCTAAAAAAATGGTTATCTTTCCTACAGTCATCATCAAGTGGCAATGGCTCCTGGAGCTAGTATAGGACTTGGTGAGCCCTTTCCCTCATCCATGCTGGGATTTGGTCTGGCTTGATGTGCGAGTCTTCTGCACGCAGTCACATCTTCTATGTGTTCATGTTTGCAACACTGGTGTCATGTCTGGCAAGTACTGTTTTCCTACAGACATCCACTCTCTCTTGTTTTTATAATCACTTTGCTATCTTTTCCAAGATAATCCCCAAGCTTTACCCCACAACCTCTCCAGCATAAGTTGTCATTGGTGTTTTTGATCTTGGTCATTCTTTCTTTTTGCACTAGGTGTTTGTTAAGACAGAGAACCCAAATGGGTCAACATGTAGAGAATGAGAATCTGTGGAGTCTTCAGGTTTAAAAGAGACAACTCACCCCTCTTCTCACAAAGGATGCTCAATTGTGCCACAAGGATGTTCATAGCAGCATTGTTTGTCATAACCAGAACCTGGAAAAACCTAAATGCCCCTCGACTGAAGAATGGATAAGGAAAATATGGTACATTTACACAATGGAGTACTACACAGCAGAAAAAATAACATCTTGAATTTTACAGGAAAATGGAGCTAGAAAACATCAATTTGAGTGAGGTAACCCAGACCCAGAAGGACAATTATCACATGTACTCACTCATATGTGTTTGTTAAACGTAAAGCAAAGAAAATCAGCCCACAAATCACATTCCTAGAGAACCTAGACAACAATGAGGACCCTAAGAGAGACATACATAGATCTAATCTACATGGGTAGTAGAAAAAGACAAAATCTCCTGAGTAAATTGTGAGCATGGGGACCTTGGGAGAGTGTTCAAGAGGAGGGAAGAGGCAGAGAAGGAATCAGAGAAAAATGTAGAGTTGAATAAAAATCAATTTTCAAAACAGGGAAAAAAGAAGGTTCTCTGATAGGGAGTTAGAGACACACTATCTGCATGTATAAAGGTACAAATAGTTTATTGTTATTGTATATGTTTAGCACAATATTAGTAGTATATTCCCTAAGGTCCTACGATCTAGCCAGGATCAGGTTTTGGACAGAGTTAATCATATGAGACATGAATTCTGCCTTGTAGAGGAACCTTTAACTCTAATAATAAAGTGGTTGTTTACTTCCATAACATGTATGCCACTAATACACCAGTGTGTACATCTTGTCAGGCCAGTCATAATGGTAGCTCTCAGGGTTAAAAGTCAGGAAAGATGGCTGAATGTTTTCTCCAGTAGCATACACATCCTCTTCCTGCCCTATGAAAAGCTGTCTAGCAGGGATAAAGTCCCTACCTACATATCAGCTTGATTTCTCCATGTGTCACGTACACGGTGTCTCATAGTGTCTTCAGCAATCGGATCTTTTCAGGAAGTTCTGGAGAGTAATTGATATAGCAATGGTAATATCCCATAATATTGTGGGGGAGGGCTATGCCACTGCACTGATAAATAAATTGAAAAGAGGTAACCCATATTTGCCACTAAGATTTTTATTTGATAGCTTATGATATTTGGAAGGGGGCATTATCCTTTTGTTATAAGGTAACTTGGAGCATGTGTGTGTGTATTTGTGTGAGTGTGTTAGTTATCCCACCAAATACCTCCAGTTAAATTTGGTTCCTAGAATCTGTCATCAGGAAACTCAAACTCTAAACTTGAACCAGAGATTATATAGAAGGGGAATCCTGGAGAAGGTGTGTAACAAGCATAGTGACAATGCTAGGTTTTCATTTCTCAAAAAAAAAATTAACACACACACACCATCCACACTTTACTGCATAGTGATACTAGCTAGATTTAGAATCTTCAACTTAGATGAATATCTAGCATATCCATTCATATTCATAAAAATAACTGGAAAAATAAAAAGAACTTAGTGCTCTTTGGCTTGGGATAGTTTGTGTAATATAATTAATTATTTAACCAAGGTAATATGTATGTTTGGGCAAATTAATATGGCCAATAACTCTGGTTTAACTTTGTTCTAAATTTAGTTCTGTGCCTTGAATGTTTTCCTTTCCATTTGAAAAGGAGATAGGGTGTGTGTGTGTGTGTGTGTGTGTTTGTGTGTGCAGTTTTAAGAGTTTAAGATAGAATCTTTTTAAATTTTTCCACACACCTGTGTTCAATTCTATGTGACTATTAAATAATGGTGATGCCAAAACTAATACTCTAAGTAGAATTTGAATTAATTGTTTTAGAATATTGAAGCTTCAATAAATTCCAACGTAAGTATATTCTAAGAGCCTAAGTGCACAGAATATGGAATATATGTACTAACATTTTTGGGAGACTAATGGAATGGTTGGGATGTGGCTGAAGAGTTTGCCATCTGGGTCATCTAGGACATGGCTCTGGAGCTATTTTCATTGGGTCATCACTGGTTGTCATGATTTCTTTTGATGTCAATGGATATGACTGAGATTTTAAGGGTCAAGATCAAATTTTCAAATGGTTTCCTTGACATGCTTTAGTATGTGCTGGCTGTGAGAACACTGAGAAGGACAGAGGTACTCTCTGCTGCAGTTCTCAGTCTTTAGTATTAGCAAATCATTATTGTTGCACAAAATTATACTTGATGGCCTACATATATTTGTGTATAATATTTCACTACACTAAATATGCCACATTACATTTTTGCGTCATATAATTATTAACTCATAATTTGTTACTGTTATATAACTTATATGTTTTATAGCTTAATATAATAGTAGAAACAAATATAAACTGTGGTATATGTGCTACAATATGTTATTTTATAGTGCAGTACATAGTAGAAACTATCACACATAGAATTAGTATATATAAACATGCATATGAAATATCCAGACTATGTAATGCACAGACTAATGTGTACATGATCCACAATTATTTACTTATAGTGTCACATTCAAGTTGGGGAAAGAGTTTATGATATATTAAGTGTTAAGTATTTTATGTTCATATCAGTTTACCTATTATCTATTACCTACTGAAGCACGATTAACAGAAACTCAGAGACAGATATTGGGGTTCAACCTGGAGGCCAGAAAAGCAAAGCAGCCAGCCACTGGTTCTTACCTCGACCTCAGTCTGAAAATGGTGATGGTGTCTCCAGGAAACCTCAGAATGATACTTTGTCTGAGAGTTGTCTCCTCCCATTTTATATTCCTCTCTAGTCCTGGGATTAAGGGTGTGCACCACCACTGCCTGGTTTCTATAGCAAGATAGTGTGGCTGCTAGGATTAAAGGTGTGTGTCATTGCTGCCTGATCTGCAAGGCTGGCCAGTGTGGCTGTTTTACTTTTCTGATCCTCAGGCAGGCTTTATTAATTAAAATACAAATGAAATGCCATCACAACATACCTATTTATCAATCACCTATCACTATAATAAGAACTCAAAATATGATAACATAAAATATGGGGACACAAGAACGCACACTTGAATAATCCAAGTACATTAATATTCCTCAGTACATTTTTAAAGGACTTCCTAGTCTCCTTCAAATTAAGGCTTTCAAAAACACAACACTGTTGGGAGCAATGAGACCCCAGATTCTGAATTTCTTGTAATCCCTTGATCTGAGTGCCTACAGCTGCTCTGAGCACAAGACCTTCAGGAGTTCCTGATGGCAGGGGAGTGGTTTCTGGTGGGTTTGGCTGGGGCGTGGCTATCTACGTATCATTTTTCTTGAGCACATTTTCAATTACCAAGTCTGATGAAAATCTTGAACACAATAAAGGGGGCATTCTTGGGGAATTCAAGGATGAGCCATGTCACTGTCTTTCTGTCTGTGTGTGTCTGTGTATTTTAACCTCCAGCCTCTTGCCGAAGCTCGCGAACTGGGTGCCAGCGCACAGAGCGCAGATTTGGGGGCGCCATGCGCGGCACAACACATCTGACATTTCTCTACCATGTTGTTCAGCACAGACATTAGATTATAAAGAGTAAAATGGTTTCGGTTTAGCAGATACTGTGAGTCCAGAACTAACTAACCTGGTCTGAACCTCATTCCTATTCCGATCCTTGAATTTTAGTTGAGGTTTGGGCATACAGGGAAGGATGTGGCTTCACATTTGGACCACTGGACCATAACTTCACATCCACTGTTCTCCAGGTCAACTCTACCCTGCCGTGGTTTTGTCCCTGAAGCTATCCTCAAGACGCTGAGAGCCTTCCTACATATTAAACTTGCTCACTTCTCAGTTCAAAACACTTCATATTCATGAGTGACTAAGAGCTGCCCTAAGCAACGGAGTTTATGAACAGGATAAAAATGATATTCTTTGTATACTGAAGAAAATGCCAGGTTAGAGATGAGGCCTGCCTTCCAGTACAATTGCCTTATCAGCCTTTAGGACTCTCTATTTGGAAAGCCACTTGTTCTCAATCTAGACCGTATTTTAGTTTGCTTTAAAATTTTTCTACGTATCATTTTTCTTGAGCACATTTTCAATTACCAAGTCTGATGAAAATCTTGAGAAGTCAAATTAGGTTTTGAATAATTTGTATGCTTCCGCAAACCCTGCCAGTATTGGTAAAGTATTTCTTGTGGACTCTTCTCATGAATTTGACCGGAGAGCTTATCCTATACTATTGAAGTTGGTGCTAAAGTAAAATTTATAAAAAGTCTATTTACTTATTCATCACAGAATAAATTCATCATCATTATCATCATCAACAACAAAAATAACTATGATCTATCATCCACAACAAACAAAACGTGAAAACTCACAAGAATCAAAGGGAAGCAATAACAAAACAATGTAATTTTAGATAAAATGTAACATTTATAGATCATTAATAAAATGAATATTAACCTTTTTAGACGATTTCCTTACTATTTTCTTTTCAGTATTAGGGATGAAACCCAGGACCCTCATGTATACTAAGCAAGTCCTCTATATTGCAGCTATATCTATTGCCCTAAAACAGCCTTATTTTAGTTGCTTATATGGCAATAAGACTATTTTTCTATTTTTTCTTTTTTTCTCACATAATATATCCTGAATACAGTTTTCCTTCCTCTACTCCTCCCATATCTTCTCCTCCTCCCCTCCAATCCTGATCTTTTACCTTTATGTCTCTCATTGGAAAACAAAAGGCTTCTATGGGATAATAATATAATATAATATAATTAATATAATAAGATAAAACAAAACTATACATTTGAACAAACAGCAAACAGAAGGCAAGGGATCCAAGAAAAAGCACAAGGAACAGAGATCTACTCATTCACACACCCAGAATCTCATAAAAACACTAAAGTGGAAGTCATAATATATACACAAAAGACCTAAAGAGTAAGAAGAGAGGAGAAAAAATGAATTAAATTGAATTAATCATAATAAGATAAAATTAAAAAAAGTAGAAGAGGCCTGACATAACATTATGAGACAAGGAACCTGCCAAGATGCCGCTGAGTTTGTTTTTCTGTTGGCCATGTTCTGCTGGGGATGAATTTATTTGTTTTTCCAGTGAAACTCTTTTGGATGGAACTAAATTTTCATTTACAAGTGGTTATAAATTAGGGATTGTTTCTGGGTTAGGGACAAGGTCATGTGTCCACTTCTTCTTTCAGATCTAGGACCCCGTGGAGAACATCCCTGTCCAGGTCCTATGCATGCTGCCGTAGTCTTCACGCACTCATGCAAGCTTTACTCATGTTGATTACAGGGACTGGTTTTCTTGGTGTCCTCCATCTCCGTCCCCTCTGGCTCTCATACTCTTTCTGCTCTTATACTCTTTCTTATACTCTTTCTGCTTCCTCTTCTATGTTGAAAGGAGCTGCAGGCCACATTCCTGCCGCCCCAGCTCCTGGCTGCATGGCTAGCTTATGCCCCCAAATAACAACACACAAACTGTATTTTTTTTTTAACACTGCCTGGCCCATTTCTATTAATGCTTACCAAGGTGCGCTTACCGGGAATATTCTAGCCTAAGTCCATCCTGGGTCGGGGC
Organism: Microtus ochrogaster; assembly: GCF_000317375.1. Taxonomy (NCBI): domain Eukaryota; kingdom Metazoa; phylum Chordata; class Mammalia; order Rodentia; family Cricetidae; genus Microtus; species Microtus ochrogaster. The sequence goes on along the minus strand of NC_022013.1, from coordinate 1,907,004 downwards.
TTCATCGTGTCTGCCTCAGAGAGCAGAGCTAAGGCATATGAGCTCACTTCATCCTCCCAGCATTCTGTTCTGTTTACTCCACCCACTAAAGGCTGGCCTATCAAATGGGCCAAGGCAGTTCCTTTATTAGCCAATGACCTTCCTCCATCAGGATGAACCCCTCATGGTCTTGAACTCCTTGTTCATACTCTCACTCCTTCCAGTCTTCAACTGGATCTTGGGAGCTCAGTCCAGTGCTCTGATGTGGGTCATTGCCTCTGTTCCCATCTATTGTTGGATTAATGTTCTATGGTGACATTTAAGATAATCATCAGTCTGACTACAGGGTAAGGTCAGTTCAGACTCCCTCTCCTCTATTGCTTAGGGACTTAGCTGGGGTCATCCCTGTGGGTTCTTGGGCATTTTTCTAGAGCTTGGATTCTTTTTAACTCCATAATGGCACCCTCAATCTTTTATATTCTGATGTCTTCTTTAACTCTCTCTATTTAAGTTCATGTGGCTGAAGGTTTAGTGCACACTGCCTTCATTGTGATCAGTATGTCCCTTTTATCTCTAATCTCTCCAGGACTTCTGTCATGAAATGCTATTCGATTTTATTAAGGGCCTTTTCTGCATCTGCATGTAATGAGATGATAATGTGTCTGTTTTCTTTCAGTTTGCTCATATAGTGGATTACATTTACTGATTTTCATGTATTGAACCATCCCTGCATCTCTGGGATGAAGCTTACTTGATAATGGTGGATGATCTTTTTGACGTGTTCTTAGATTCAGTTTCCAAGTATTTTATTGAGTTCTTCTTTTTTTGTATCAATGTTCATAAGGGAAATTGATCTCTTTCTTTGTTGGGTCTTTCTGTAGTTTGAGGATCAGGGTAACTTTGGTCTTATAAAACAAATGGGGCAATGCTTCTATAGTCTCTACAAGAGTATATTTCTTTTAATATGATTTGTGACTATGATTGACTTATCTAGCTCTAAGTTCGTGGACAGTGGTCCTCTTTCTCTCTTATGGCACAGAGTATGCAGTCAATAAATACAAGGCTGAATTTTATTATTAGATTTTTTATATAATCTAATAATAGGCAGGTGCTTAAGAAAGTACCATGAGATACATTTTGAATAAATAATAACTACAGTGAAAAATAACAATATAGAAATTTGTGGAATATTTACTTGCTTCCCAAACAATTTAATGTGACATTGACCCACTTGCAGCAACCACCCTCTTCACAGATTGGGATCTCACTCACTATTAACTATTATGCTCAGAATGGGTGTGGCCCTCATACAGAATGGACATAACTATGATCACCACAGTAGAAGCACTGAGAGTATTTTAACAAGAAACTGAAACAAGATGACATATTCTTGAATGTGTGTGTGTACACACATGTATCTGTACATATGCATGTGTGTATGTGCATATGAGTACATGTAAAGCAAAGTCACAGCCAAAACTGGGCTCATGGTTTTAAACAATCTATCCTGCAATGTAATGTCAAATCTTGTGACAAACAACTCGACTTCAGAATATGTCTCATAGCGAGCTTATAACTTCGTTTCTCAGATAAATGTTACTTCCTTCAGTAAAGCCGTGCTTACTTGTGGTCACTCTGATACCTCTGAAATGTTGACTGCCAGAGAAGTATTTTAAAATAATAGAGCATCAATGAGTGTGCACTTTAAAAGGCTTTCCAGATTCTGGGGCAGCAGATACATGTGCATTTATATTTATATGTATTATATTTATATGTATTATTTGTGTTTATTCACTTATTTATTTTTTAGTACTAGAGGTTGAACTTAAGATCTCATGCATGCTAGGTAAGCTCCATCTGAACAAGCCTTAAAATAATTAACATGATAAAGAAGTAGTTAATAAAGTTATTTTCTCTACAAGAGTATGCTACCTACTCATAAAGGAACCGCTAATATCCCTGTAATCAATAAGATTGAATTTTGGAAGAAACACTAGATTACTATTAAGAGTTCCTCTTTGTATCAATTTGCTTTCTATTGCTATGATAAGGACCATAACCAAAAATTTTCAATTTGTGATGCAAAGGTCTTCTGCCATCAGCTAGTTTGCAGACCACCATGATAGAAAGTTAGGAGGACAGGAACTCAAGCAAGAACTCGGGATCAAGAACCAGAGCAGGACCACAGAAGAATGCTAGTTGCTGGTTTGCTCAGTCTGTTTTCTTATACATCCCTAGATCAGCTTCCTAGGGTGGTACTGCTCATAGAGGGCTGGGTCCTTCAACATCCATTATTTATCAAGAAAAATGACCCACATGCTTGCATACTGGGCAATCAGATGGGTATTTTCTTTACTGAGGCTCCTCTTCTCAAATGACGCTAGTTTATACAAAACAAAACAAAAGGTAAACAAGTAAACAAAAATATAACCAACACAGAATTCTTCTAGTAACTCCTCAGAATTTATAAAAGAGAGATAAAAGATTCAAAAGGTTCATGACATCCCAAAACCTAACACATCTATAGCACTGAAGAACATCTGAATAACTCAACCGAACCCTTAACTAGAACATCATCTCATTAAAAGACATAATGTAAAAGCGAATGCAGACATTGCACAAGAGGAATGTTAAACACTTTCTGAGGAAATTAATGTTTATAGCTGGAGCCTTTTCTATTCCTCTCATCTCTACTTAAATGCAGTTTAAATGTATTACTGTACATCACACCAAGCCAGCCCAGTAATTTCTTATCAAATGCTCTCACTTGAAGTTTATAAAGATTTGACAATAACTTATTGGTGTTTTATAAAGAGACTTCTCTTCGAATGCTTTGAGTGTTTCAATTGGAAAAGAAAAAATAAAGACTCCTACATGATCAAGTAAACTATTCGCAGCAGATCCAATAGGGATTTTTTAATGACTATATATGCATGTATATAATATGTATTATATACATATATAAGCATGCATCTTACATGCATATAATATACAATATACACAGACAAAATATGTTTTATATATACATATATAATAATGTGTAATATACTTACTCATTTGTCACTGATTTGATTATGCATTTTCAAACTTTATGTGGCAAAATTAATTTTATGTATGATGTATGTGGGGGATACAAGGCTACAGGATATGTATGGCAGTTAGAAAACTTTCTAGATTTACTTTTCTCCTTTTATCTGTATGTAGGCTCTGGGAATGGAACAAAGATATTTATGCTAACATGCTCACTAACTCAAGTGGCAGAATCTTTAATATTGTGTGTCTACATGCTTAGGCATTGTATATTTATAGTTTTGATCATGTAATGGTCTTATAAATATAAAAACTCAAAATTCTGAAAGATTGCAAAGAACCCTGAAGATATAGCCTCATTAAGACATGATAAAGCACGTATTGGGCTGTGCTAGCCTGCCTTAACTAAATGCTGCAAACTGTGATAGAACAGAAATTTGGGTTGTGACAGTTCTGAGCACTAGGAGTTCAAGGTCAAAGAATAAGTGTTGGCAGGATTGGCTTCTTTAGAGGAATCCTTCCTTGTCTTTGAAATGGTCATTTTCTCACTGGGGTTTACTAGGTTTCAGTCCATAAGCATCCATTGTACCTCTGTGCCCATTTTCATTTTTATAAGGATATCAGTCAGATTTCATGAGGATTCACCTTAACAGCCTAATTTAAAATCAGATCATTCTTTAAGATCCTATTTCTAAACATGGTTATGATAAGAAGTTTAAACGCTAGGGCCTCAACGCAGGGATTTTAAGGTGATACAACTCAGCTCATAACATATGTCAAGTTACTATAACTGTATTATTCTTAGTATTAATTTGTATAATATTTGATGACTTATTGGATTTTTACTTTCCAGGCATTTGAAATGGTAAATCCATTAAAGGGCTGTTTTCTCAAATATGGAATCTGACTCATTTGCAGAAGCCAACAAAGCCTAGTTCAAGTTTCTCAATTTGAATCAGGCAAGTGAGTTTGCAAATATGACCAGATTTTTCAATGCAATCTGCATACACAATAGAAATCACATAACCTTTAGGTAAACAGGGTAGCTGCAGCCACAGATCACTGAATGTCATTCACCAGGGAAGGAGAAAACATATCCATTCATTCAGCCATTCATTTGAAGTTGATACTGTTAATTTAATAAAGAAACGTGTCACATGCCAGCAGTGCTTAGAGATTCAAGAAGAGCAAGAAGAGATAAAGCAGGCTTCTGCCTTAAAGAGGATCAGAATACAGGGGAGTCTGCTGTGTAAGCAGTGTGTTATGCCAGGGTCTTAACCCAGGGAATTTACAGAAACAGTGATGGCACAAGTAAGCCAGTGGCCTGGACTGTGTACCAAGGCCTGGAGGAGCTTCCCGGAGGAGGGAAAGGAACAGAGGAGAGGATGTGGAAACTCACTGAACTCCAGAAGAGAAGCACCCTCCAGCTTTCTGCCCTGGGGTTCTTGGTTCATCACCTGATTCTTAAATGAGCCCCCCTCCCATACACAAGTGTCTACAAATAATGCAACCCAGTCTACATCTTAGCAACTTTACTAAGGCTATGGCGATGCCGGTGCTGAAGCTCGATTCATTCTCCTTCCACCTGTGTCCACGCTGCTGGAGTTATTGATATCCTTTTATTCTTGAAAACTATTTACCTTATGCTCCAGTGGGCAAGAGATTAACCGCAAAGTACGGAATAGTCATTTGTCTCTGCACCAGTTTGCCTCAGCTGCCTTGCTTAGTGGTCTTGATTAACAGAGACCCTTTACAAAGGCGTCCCTCATAAGGCAGTGGGCTCGGGAGAGAAGGGATGCTATAAAATGAGCAGACTTGGATCAGAAGGATGTAGAATTGAGCAGGAATATCACCCATTTCTAATCTTCTGCCCTTGAGCAAATAATGTAAGTTTACTGAGTCTCATTTATAAGAAAAGTCTTAGAATAAACTCCACCGGACTTAGTGGCTAAAACCATCCGAACTGGAATCATGTCACGGAACTGTAGCGGATTCACTTTTTTATCCTTCCTTGTTGCTTCTGGTAGTTTCTTTTGTTTCCTTTAGACACTGTTCTAAATTAGCTATTTAAATATTTCACCTTTTTTTTTTTTAAATATCAGCAGCCTTTCCCCTCTGACCTTTACAGAAAATTCATGATAACCCCTGCCAACTCTCTCCTGATCAATTCACATGTCTGACTGGGAAGTCCAGAAGGAGTTTGCATTCTTGCTTTAATGAGACAAACTTCCCTGCCTAATTGCTTTCATTTCTTTCGATATATTAATTTGTATTCACTACCTCAAACCATGCAAATGCATCTGTTATGCTGTTTGCATTCACTTAACTTCAAGGACTCGGCCTGAGCAAACAATTATCTCTATGAGTAGCAACTATCTAATAAAGTAAAACAAAATAGACCCTTGCCCTTGTCCAGGAAACACAGCTCTTTGCATCTCTAACTCAAAATTTTCTACATGCTTAGTGTGTTCACTCATGACCCTGCTGATTCTCACATTCCGTGTGTCAGTTCTTATAGTTGTAGAAACAACTGGGATATTAAACAATTATTCTGGTGCTGGGACTAAATTTCTGCATTTTGAGATGGATTTGATTAATATGATCTAATAAATTTTAAAAATAGTTTTGATTTTCTAGTTCATTAATATAATTATGATATTTCCCCTTCTCTCTCCTTCCTTCAAGCACTCCATTTAACCCTCCCCACTTATTTTCAGATTCATACTCCCATATTTTTTAATTATTCTTCTATATTTTACATAATGTATCTAGTAATTTGCCTGTCTGTGTACATGTGTATTGTACCACAGACACACAGTTCATTCTAATATGAATGCAGCAACAAGTGAGGCTACCTGTTAGACACAAGTGCTTGTCCTGAACTTAATGTGACCATGTCTGGTTACTGTTTTCCCCTTATCATTATATTTTTGAAAGGCAAGATCATTTCCCTATTTAGTTTGTACTTGGTGCTATGCACATGCCCTTACATAAGTCATTGGGTATCTATCACCACAGTCTACTGACCCACAGCACTGAATGAGTTCAGGCTGCTGCCAAGAACTACACGCCGTAGTTAGAGGCTAAATCGGTAGCTACCTAAAAACCACCTGCTAAAAATACAGTGGCTGTCTTCATCATCCTCAACAAACTTCACAGAGAAAGCAATATGTAGGAAATGGGGATTTAAAGAAAGAAAACATCAGTTAGAATCTTAGCTAGAAAGACAAGCTTCTTTCCCATCATGGAAAAGACAAGCTCTGTTGTCTATTGACTCTAGCAAGGCTCTAGGAGAAGGTATTAATATGTAGAAATGTGCTGACGACAGCCATCCATGAGCACTGCTCCTGTTCCACACACACAGCTAAATAATGCATTAGGAGGGCAGTGAGGGCCTGCGTTAATGCAAAGTGCTGTAAATGAATGTACGGTGAGTGTAGAATCACCTCCCTGGGACTGAAGATGCACATGATATTGAAAGTGAAGATACTGAAATTCAAAAGCAGAACTCCCCGGGACCTTCTAATAAGGAACCATTCCTAGTTGCCTGAAGTTTTCTAGAAAGGGAAAACCCTGCAGGAAAATAACCTGTAAAGTGAAGTGACTTTCAAAGTCAACTATGATGAAGTCTTACATCTACTTAACTGAGTGATACAAAGACCTCTGCTGGATCAAAACGAAATAAAAGTGATATAGTTATATCAAAATGACATAAGCATCCATTTTATTAGTTTCCTGGCTACAACCATAAAAAGTAATCTTTCTTTACTTACTTCAACGTTTAGAGCGGTGACAAACTTAGATCATAATTAACTCAACTGAAAGCCTTTCTTTTGAATTTTCCCCATTTCTGGTTGAAGAACTTTGGGATTTACAGAGTTCCCTTGGGTACTTACTGCAGACTCTTACACAGATTCTATCTACATGATGGACTTTTTTTTTTGTTTGTTTGTTTTGTTTTTTGTTTTTTGAGACAGGGTTTCTCTGTGGCTTTGGAGCCTGTCCTGGCACTAGCTCTTGTAGACCAGGCTGGCCTCGAACTCACAGAGATCCGCCGGTCTCTGCCTCCCGAGTGCTGGGATTAAAGGCGTGTGCCACCACCACCCAGCTACATGATGGACTTTTAAATGCCTAATGCTGAGCTCAGTTGCCTACAGCAGCCATCTCCAAAGAGCCCACCACTAACTCACCGCCATCAACAGGAAACCAGCAAAAAATCTGACATTAGAAAGTGGTGTCCACGGATCTGGCTGTAGTTCTTCCATTTGGGACTTGGGAAGTGGGGAGAAATCTGATCTGAACTCATCTAAACATGAATACATATGGCAGATCCAGGCCACCATGGCTCTTCAGTCTAGCCTCTCACGCAGTCCTTGTGCATTCCATCCAGACACAGTACCTTAATGAGGAAGCCTTTTCTCATGCCCTCTACATGTTCTATTACTCCACTTTCTTGGTGAATTATTTCATTACTATAAAGTTGCCAAAATAGTTTAGTGTTGTTCTTTACATTGAGTAAATACACTAACCTCTCTATTAACTGAGTATGTCATTATGGGGGTTTAAATGAGACCTGCCCTCCATCGGCTCATGCATTTGAACAATTGGTCCCACAATGTGGCTCAGAAAAATACGGAAATGTGAAAAAAAAGGAAAGAATATTTCATCATTTTCCTCTTGACCCTGTGTTCACTACTGATGGCAAGTAAGGAAGAAGAAAATCTAATTCTGCCATTTTTGTCCTTTTGTTAAGTGACCTCATTTAAGCCACTTCTAGGCATCTACTCGACGGACTCTCACACACAACAAAGATATCTGCACGTCCATGTAACTGCAACACTGTTCATGACTGTGAACTTATAGAATCAGCCCAAGTGTCCTTCATAAGATGAATGGATAAAGAACATATGCCATATATACACAGTGGAGTTATAGGCAACCATAAGGAAGAAATTATGCCTTTTTCTGATGAGTGGTGTAAACACATGTCATCATGTTAATGGAAATAAATCAGATGAAGAAAAGGGAGTATTGAATGTTTCTCTCAATGGTATGTATTAGAATTATATGTATATATATATATATATATATATATATATATATATATATTATACACACAGACACACACACATATATATATGTGTGTGTGTATGTGTGTTTTATGAGCACAGTTGACACAAAAGCAGAAGGGAAAATTAGGAAAATAGAAACAAACTAAAGGTGTAGGTAAGGATTAAAAGCTGAAGGACAAATATGTTCAAATTCCATGATATACTGGACCATTCAAAATAAAACACAAGATTCTGACATGCTCATATCTTCTTAAACCTAGACTGCTTATTTCTTCAGTTTATTTTTTATTCACTATATGTCACTGTCAACTAACAGACTGGACATTTCTTTTCATGTTGCCTTCCTTATGTACAATGCAACAGCCTGTCATGTACACAGAAGCCGTAGAAATGAGCAGTATATCTTAACCAAAATTATTCTCAACCTGCAATCTGAGGAACCCTCCATGTTAATTCCCTTGTAGCTCATAACTTCTCTTTTTCCTCTGGGATCACCAGTGTTTACATTCTTTCATAACTCATCATCTTTGCCTAGGTGTCTGTTCTCTTGCCTGACCAGGGAGAAGATGGCTTCTGGGGAGCCTGTTATATAATAGCAGGATGTTTGCTGGTTCGCTGGGCAACAGAGTTTGTGCAAAGGTGAGTATATGATGTGACACTTTTCTAAACTCCTGCTCAGAATTCTTAGTTTAATCAACAGATTTTCAAAGTGAGAAATTCAATGCACAACATCTTGTTTTCTAAATGTAAGAAGTCACACTTTTATCAGACACACATAGCAACCAATGTCATTCTTCTCTATGATGGCTCTCAAGTATATGGAGCAATCCTCATAGCTACTAATAATTTACATTTTAAATTATTAACAAAGTAATGAATACTTAAGTTTTATTTTAATTATTAATAACATGGTACATTTAAAAATCGTTGTTCCCAGGACTCTTGGGCATGGGCTATGTCCTGAATTGACTACTGTGTCCAACAAGGCAGCAGGACAGAACCTAATCTCCCAGTTCCCAGGAGTTGTCCTGTAACTTTCACACACATGCACGCACACACTCATACAAATTCTTAAAAATAAACTAATTGGATTCCTATATTTTCCATACTACAAAATAAAGATGTGGTCTTAAAATGTAAACATAAATGAGATCTAGTTCCATGTGCACAAAATAAATAAATAAACAAACTAGTAAAGTAAATTTAAGATATTTGTTTGTAATTTTGTTTTGAGATGGGGCTTCCCATCTATTATCCCAGCTAGTCTTGAACTCCTGAGGTCACTCAATCCTCTTGGAGGGAGTGGAGACAACTTCCCAAATAGCCGGGGTGGAAACCCTTCACCATGACCAGTTCAGATTTATTTACTATGCATTCCACTGTTAAGTATTATAGAAATTCAATTAATTAAAGGAAGAATTATCCATCTTATTCTCACATTCCAATAACAGTGACAGAAAAATCAAACAAAATGATTTTTTCTCCTATTCAGGAAAGAATATAACAAAATGCAGTTTTATTTGAAATATGAGAAGGTATTCATTGCTTTATGACCAGACAATATTTTACCTAAATATTGGAAACAGTTATTAATTTTGTATCAAGGGAAAAGAGTGAAATTATGAGGAAACAGAGGATTCTTAATTAAGCAGTTTACATCAGACATTTGATTATGGTGAACTATCTTAAAAAGTATTCAAATACCACTGAAAATAACCAACAAAATAAGAAAATAATGTCTGTCTGTCCATCCATATATGATCTGTCTATATTTCTCTGTATCATCAATATATCCACACATTTGTCTGCCTGTCCCTCTCTCATTCTGCTCTAAGCTGTCTATCATCTCTCTCTGTCCACCCGTCTATCTGAAGACACAGAGAACCACATGGCCCAATAAGAACCTGAAGGCCTAGGTCTCAAACAACTGGAATCATAGGATAGTTTTCTTCCTTTCTTTTTTAATTAAAAAAGGTTTCTATTGTAGGTAAGAGAGAGAATATTCAGAGGCATTGGAACGGGGGGTCTATCAAGGCTACCTCTCAGGGACAAGGAAGAACAGAGAAAAGAGACAGAAAGAAGAAGAACCAGCAACTGCTAAGGCTATCTCTAGAGAGCAGAGAGGACAGCCATAGCCATAGGATCTTGACTATAATGTGCAGCCTCTCTGTCCTCACACTGATTCTTTTTTTAATAATTAAGTGTTTACTATAAAGTAAATTTTTATATCTTTAAATTTAATTTAACTTTGTAAAATAATCTTTTTATTTTACACACCAATCTCAGTTCCCTTTCCCTCCCCTCCTTTGACTCTCCCGTCTTCTCCCCACTCCACGCCTCATCCATTTCTCAGACAGGGTTAGGCATCCCATGGGGAGTCAACGAAGACTATCAAATCACTTGAGGCAGGACCAAGGTCCTCTCTCCTGTATCTAGGCTGAGTAAGGTAAAGGTATTGACAGTAAGGTTATTCCTATCCATGCTCTGAGAAACACAACTCTCTTCTGCTCACAATGAGGCTTCCTTTTGGTTCTCACAATAGTGTTCACTTTGGTGCTCAGAACAATGCTCCCTTTTGGTGCTCAGAATTATACTTCTTTTTGGTGCTCACAATGGTGTTTGCTTTTGATGCTCACAATGGTACTCCCTTCTGGTGCTCCTTATTGATGTTCACATCCTTCTCTGTTTTCTTTATGTTGCTCTTCCCACTCCATTCTCTCTTCTCTTCTCATCTCTCTGTGTGTATGTCATCTCCCCTGTCTCTATTTACTTGTGATAACAAGGAGAGCTAGTTTAAGAAAACCAGTGATTAGCCTTTAATCTCTTCATCTTAATTCCTTAACCAGTGTCAAATAAACACTTTCTAATGAATAACACTCAACTGGGGACTTAGGAATAAAGCCTTTGGAGAGTCATGTTTTTTTCATCCAACCATAAAACTCCTAAGAAGATAGTAAAAACAACATCACACATAAACACATCTAAGAGGGAATCTTTGAAGAAAAATGACAATATATTTCTTACATGGAAGTGAAGAACCAATCTTCTTCAAAAGACGGTGCTGTGAAATTAAAAGGGCTCTATGCACTACGAGGGAAAAAAATTTGAGACAAAAGACCTACATGCAGAATGCAGAGAGAAACAAGAACGCTTGAAAACTAACAGGGAAATGAGAGAAGCCATCAAAAAAAGGGGATGGGTGTAGAGGTTTGATCAGGAATCTCACACAAAAAGGTGAGCCAGCAGAGAGCTGGAAGTTCCACTGCAAATGACAGATGTGTACCCACTTGCTCAAGCATCCAATGATGGTGCAAGCACTGAAACTGACAGGTGAAGCCGCTTTGGGAACACTGTGCTTGTGACTGGTACAGCTGCTTTGGCACAAAGCAGTGCACACTCACCATCCACTATGTGAATTAAAATTTCTGCACTGAGCTCTGGTTTGATTTATTTCAGTCCAGTCTTTGTGTTTTTAATATTTTTAGTTGATGAACACTATTTATCTATGTATATTGGAGGAAGTTTGATGTTTTTGTCAACTTCCTGTATTATTATTAGTAGGTATAGAATGAGTAAAGGTCTGGTGGGAAATATATGGGAGTTCTTCAAACAAACTAAACAGAATTAACATTTGATTAGCAATCTCGCTTCTAAGCATGTGTCCACTGTTTATAAGAGAAGCACCATTCCATGTTGACTGGAGATCAGCCCACACAAAACTTCAGTGCTCAATCACTCCTCTACCTCCCTTCCCAATTTCTGTTTCTCTCTCTCTCACACACACACATGTTCATAGGGAGAGGCAGAGGGAGAGGAAGAAAGACAGAGACAGAGAAAGAAAAGAAAGACAGACAGATGTCAGAGATAGACACAGAGAGAAACTCTACAAGTAATTATCTTAAAATGAAAATAATTTTGTCAAGTTTTACTGAGGAATAAATACAACAAAGTTAGAAATAGCCATCCAAATAGAATAAATGCATTATTTTTGTCAAGAGCTGAAATAAATGAAGTGTTATTTACAACAAAAATAATGACCTCTCTCTATATATACTCCCACCCCACTGATTGGACTCTGCAAGCTACAAGTCCCACTCCACTTCCAAACTATTTTCCCTCCCCTCCCTGCAACCTTAGAGGAACTCTGAAATATAAGCTGCAACTCCACAGAGAAGATCAAGAGAGAAACTCTGAAGCACAGGCCGTAACTGAACAGAATGAACTAAGAGCACTAAACAAGAGAGCAGACCAAGAGAGACCTCAGTGGCTCTCTGAGACACAGAGAGTGACAGTACAGGGCAGGCCAAGAACGGTTTCCAAAGATACAGACAGCCACTGGAAGGATTTGACCAAAAGGCAAAGACACTGCTGACACCAATTGAAGAAAGATATAGGTAGGCACCAATGCAAGAATTCATTTAACACCTGAAAAGCAGCATGGTAACACCAGGACCCAGTGGTCACACAACAGGAAGACTTGATCCTCCTAACACAGAAGAAACAGAAGAAAATGATCTTGAACTTAACTTTATGAATGATGGAGGCCTTTAAATAGGAGATGAAAAATTCCCTTAAAGAAACAGAGGAAAATACAAACAAAAAATTGGAAGAAATCAATAAATCTGTCAAAGAAAACCAAGACAAAAACAAACAGGTGAAGCAAACAGTTCAAGAGTTAGAGACTGAAATAGAGGCAATAAAGAGAACAATATGGAAAATCTGGGTAAATGAATGGGAACTACAGAGGCTAACCAACAGAATACAAAGGTTAGAAGGGAGAATCTCAGGTGTTGAAGATACTACAGAGGAAATAGATTCATCAGTCAAAGAAAACATGAAATTCAAAAAGTATTAACCCAAAACATTCAGGAAATCTGGGATACCATGAAAAGACCAAACCTAAAAATAATAGGGATAGAAGAAGGAGAAGAACTCCAGCTCAAAGGCACAGAAAATATATTTTACAAAATCATAGAAGAAAACTTTCCCGACCTAAAGAAGGATATCCTATGAAGGTACAAGAAGCTTACAGAACTCCAAATAGGCTGGACCAATAAAAAAAAAGTCCCCTCACTATAAAATAATCAGAATGCAAAGCATGCAGAATAAAGAAGGCATATTAAGAGCTACAAAGGAAAAATGTCAAGTAATATATAAATGCAGAACTATGAGAATCACACCCGACTTTTCAATGGAAAACATGAAAACCAGAAGGTCCTGGATAGATGTGCAGCAGACACTAAGAGACCACAGATGCAAGCCCAGACTACTATATCCAGCAAAGCTTTCAATTATGATGATGGATGAAACAGGATATTCCATGACAAAACCAGATTTAAACAATACTTGTCCACAAATCCAACTCTACAAAAAGTACTAGAAGGAAAGCGGCAACTCAAGGAAGCTAACTTCACCCACAAAAACCCAACAGATAACCTCACACCAGCAAACTTCAAAAAAGGGAAACATACAAATACTATCTTTGAAAAATAACAGGAATTAACAATTATTGATAATTAATGTCTTTTAATGTCAATGAACTCAATTCACCTATAAAAAGACAGAGGCTGAGAAGAATAGATATGAAAGCAGAATCCATCCTTCTGCTGTATACAAGAAACACATCTCAACCTCAAAGACAGTCATTATCTCAGAGTAAAGTGTTGGGAAAAGATTTTCCAATCAAATGGACCCAAGAAACAAGCTGGTGTGGCTATCCTAATATCTAACAAAATAGATTACAAGTTAAAATCAATCAGAAGAAATGGAGAAGGACACGTTGTATTCATAACAAGAACAATCCATGAAGATGAAATCTCAATCCTGAACATCTATGCCACAAATACAAGTGTACCCATATATGTAAAAGAAATATAACTATATCTTAAATCACACATCAAACCCTACAAACTAATAGTAGGAGACTTCAACACCACATGATCCACAACGGGCAAGTCAACCAGACAGAAATTTAACAGAGAAATAACAGAACTAACAGATGTCATATATAGAACATATATATATTTCACCCAAACACAAAAGCATATACCTTCTTCTCAGAACCTCATGGAACCTTCTGTAAAACTGACCACATACAGTAAACAAAGGAGACAGAGACAGAGACTCACATTGGAGCACCGGACTGAAATCTCAAGGTCCAAATCAGGAGCAGAAGGAGAGAGAGCACGAGCAAGGAACTCAGGACCGCAAGGGGTGCACCCACACACTGAGACAATGGGGATGTTCTACTGGGAAGTCACCAAGGCCAGCTGGCCTGGGTCTGGAAAAGCCTGGGATAAAACTGGACTCTGAACATAGCAGACAATGAGGACTACTGAGAACTCAAGAACAGTGGCAATGGGTTTCTGATCCTACTGCATGTACTGGCTTTATGGGAGCCTAGGCAGTTTGGATGCTCAACTTACTAGACCTGAATGGAGGTGGGGGTTCCTTGGACTTCCCACAGGACAGGGAACCCTGAATGCTTTTCGGGCTGAGGGGGGGGGACCTAATTGGGGGAGGGGGAGGAAAATAGGAGGCGGTGGCGGGGAAGAGACAGAAATCTTTAATAAATAAATAAATTTAAAAAAAATTGAAAAAAAAACCCTGTATCTTACTGGATCATTATGGTTTAAAGGTATAAATTAACAACAACACTATTCTCAGAAATTCTACAAACTCATGGAAATTGAACAGTGCTTAAATGAACTGCCCCTGGATCAAGGAAGAAATAAGGAAAGAAATTAAAGACTTCCTAGAAGTCAATGAAAATGAAGGCACAATGCACCCAAACCTATGGGACACGATGAAAATAGTACTAAGAGGAAAGTCCATAGCACTAAATGCCTACATAAAGAAAGTGGAGAAATGTAGCATGATTAATAAAAGCTCACAGTCAGAAATAGACAAAAAAAGAGAATAATGTGTGCTGGTTAGTTGTTACCACAACCTGAGGTCATCTGGAAAAAAGACTCTCAAGTGAGAAAATGCCTCCATTTGTAGACAAAACTGTGGGGAAGTTTTTGATTACTGATTGATGTGGAAGGACCAAGCCCACTATGAATGGTGCCACCCCCAGGCTAGTGGTCTTACATTGTATAAGAAAGGCTGAGCAAACCTTACAGAGGAAACCTATAAGCAGTATTCCTCCATGATCTCTTCTTCAGTTCCAGGCTTGAGTCCATACCCTGACTCCCCTTCATCATAGAACACATAGGTCAAATAAAATCCCAAAGTCCCCTTGCCCTCGTCCCCACCCAAGTTACCTATTACAGCAATAAATATCAAAAAAGGACACATTTTCAAATAAACATCATCAGAAGAATGGGTACACCAATTACAGGGTTTGCATACAGTAGAATATTTCCCAGCAATCTAAAGTACAACTGCTGATGACAGCCACCTGAAAGAACCTGTCAGATATTATGGCAAGCAACTTAGGACCGCGAGGGGTACACCCACACTCTGAGACAATGGGGATGTTCGTTCGGGAATTCACCAAGGCCAGCTGGCCTGAATCTGAAAAAGCATGGG
>NC_022013.1:1885603-1890465 GCF_000317375.1 Microtus ochrogaster | reverse complement strand
AAAAAAAAAAAAACCAGATAGGTTGACCAAAGGAATTGAGTTGAAGACCCGAACATTAATCCATATACCTATGAACATCTGAGTTTTGACAAAGAAGCTACAATTATACAATGGAAAAATTAAGAATCTTCAACAAATGGTGCTGTCATAACTGGATGTCTACATGTAGAAGAATGCAAATAGACTCATCTATCATCATGCACAAAACTCAAGTACAAATGGATTAACGTCCTTAATATAAAACCAACCACACTTAACCTGATAGAAGAGAAAATGGGAAGTAGCCTTCAAAACATGGGCACAAGAGACTACTTCCTAAATATAACACCAGCAGCATAGACACTGAGGGCAACAATAAATAAATGGGACCTCCTGAAATTGAGAATCTTCTATAAAGCAAAGAACACAGTCAATAAAATGAAAAGACAGCCTAATGGGAGAAGATCTTCACCAACCCCACATAAGACAGAGAATTCATCTTCAAAATATATGAGCCCAAAAATTTAGACATTAAAATTCCAAATAAATCAGTTAAAAATGGGGTACAGAACTAAACAGTGAATCCTCAAAAGAAGAATCTCAAATGGCTTAAAGACAATTAAGGAAATGTTCAACATCCTTAGCCAACATGAAAATGCAAATCAAAATGACTCTGAGATACCATGTCACACCAGCCAGAATTGCTAAGATCAAAAACACCAATGATAGCTTATCCTGGAGAGGATGTGGAATAAAGGGAACACTCCTCCATTTCTGGTGAGAATGTAAACTTGTACAACCACTCTGGAAATCAGTATGGGGATTTCTCAGAAAACTGGTCATCAACCTACCTCAGGACCCAGCAATACCATTTTTAAGCATATACCCAAAGGATGCTCAATCATACTACAAGGACATTTGTTCAAGTATGTTCATAGAAGCATTATGTCTAATTCCAGAACCTGGAAACAACTCAGATACCCCTCAACCAAACAAAGGATAAAGAAAATGTGGTGCATTTACACAATGAAGTACTATTCAGCCGTGAAAAACAATGACATTTTGAAATTTGCATGCAAACCGGTGGACCCAGAAAAAAACATTTTGCATGAGATAACCCAGACCCAGAAAGATGAACATGGTATGTACTCACTCATAAGTGAATACCAGCTGTAAAGCAAAGAATACCAAACCTATATATAGTCCATGATCCTAGAGAAGCCAATAACAAGGTGAACCCTAAGAAAAATATATATAGATCCACTTGAAAAGAGGAAATAGACAAGATCACCTGACAAAATTGCGAGCATGGGAGTGAGGGAGAAGGGAGGGCCAAAGGGGAAGAGGAGGGGATAGGGAGAGGGGAGAAGAGAACTTGAGGGAATGGGACAGTACAAATGGAGGATGGACTGAGATGAGAGCAAGGAAAGTGGTACTTTGATTGAGAGAGCCATTATGGGACTAGCAAGAAACCTAGCACTAGAGAAATTACCAGGAATCCACAAGGATGACCCAAGCTATGACCCTAAGCAATAGAGGAGAGGGTGCCCTAACTGGCCTTGCCCTGTAGTCAGACTGATGAATATCTTAAATGTCACCAGAGAACCTTCTTCCAGGAACTAATGGAAACAGAGGCAGAAACCAGCAGCGGATCTCTGGGCTGAGCTCCCAAAGTCCAGTCGAATGACAGAAGGAGTGAGAATATGAGCAAAGAGGTCAAGACCGTAATGGATACACCCACTGAAACAGTTTACCTTAGCTAACGGGAGCTCACCAACTCCAGGCAGACAAGGAAGGATCCAGCATAGAACCTAACTAAACCCTCTGAATATGGGTGACAGCTGTATGGCTGGAGCAGACTGTGGGGCCACTGGCAGTGGGACCAGGATGTATCCTAATTGCATGTACTGGCTTTTTGGGAACCTATTCTTTTTGGATGGTTACCTTGTACAGCCTAGATATACAATACAGCCTAGATATAGGGGAGGGCCTTGGACCGTCCCCAAAGTAATATGCCTTACCCTCTGTGAGGAGTGGATGGAGGGTGAAGTTGCGGGGGTAGATGGAGTGAACAGGAGGAGGTGAGGGAGTAGGAGCTGAGATTGGTATGTAAAATGAAAAAAATATAGGTTGTTTTCTTTTTAAAAATAGAATAAAAACAATCAATACATTTAAAAAACTGAGTTTCTGATAAGCCAAGAAATAATTTTTTAAATATGAAAATTGGTATAAAACTGCTTAAACATTCAGGTTAGTCATGCATGTACAAATTGAACAGTCTTGGATTTATATAATACAATGATGAATGAGTCAAACAGTATTGAATGTTTATAATGCAGTGATGAATGGATTAAATAGTTTATATATATATACTATATATATAGTAAAAATGAAGGGGTTAAACAGTCTTAGATTTGTGCAGTGCAACAATGAGTGGGTTAAACAGTCTTGGATACACATAATACAATGATGAATCAGTTAAATGAGATGGATTAGAAATCTCCAAGCATCTTTATCATATACAAATTGGGTGCAAAGGTAAGATATGCAGGAATATGGGGGGGGGAGCATCAGTGTCCTCAAATGATTTTAGGTTTCTAGAGAAAAACTACACTCTGAAAGACACACAAGCACACATATTTATACTACACACATGTTATATATATATATATATATATATATATATATATATATATATATAGAGAGAGAGAGAGAGAGAGAGAGAGAGAGAGAGAGAGAGAGAGGAGAGAGAGCACAATGGTTTGTTTGGGGACTTTATGTAGAAGACGATTTTTGTACATTATGCTTCTAAGTTTCACCTAAACTTCTGTGTCTACATATACATATGTGACTATACACATAAGTTATATTTCTTATGTACAACTGAATGTTAAAGAGAGAGTATACTGGGGTAGAATCAAGGATCTAAGCAATAGGAAAAAATGAAATTGGAAAAAAAACTTCAAGGATCCTTGAAGATTAAAGGAGCTTGGTTACGTGAAGATTCCCTGCATCAGGCTCTAGGCTGACTCTCTCCCAGTCCCAGCTGCTCCTCTAGAGGTACCTGGTGACCAGCACTGCTTTAACGTCAATCATTCTAGCCACCGAGCCAATGGTGGCTATTGTGTATCTTCATATTTTTTCAAAACAAATTGTCTATTTTATACAAACTTTAATTAATACATTAATATATCAAAAACCTATTTCTAAACAAACTTCAAATGCACAATGTCAGATTCTCATTTTTTCCTGCTCTCCTTAGTAAAATACAGCACAGAATGAGTTTTTAAAGATGTGAGATAGGAAAATAAAAGATCTTTGCTTATGTCAGATCAATGTGTGCATGACTGATCAGCAACCGTTTAAGAGATATTCATCTCTAGCTGAGATGTCTTCACTGCTTCCCAAAATGAGTGTCAAGTGAGTTTCCAGCTATTTAAGAGAGAGAATCCCCGTAGCTGAGTACAACAGATTTTTGGAGATAAACTAAAGTAGCAGTTGTCAGATGTGTCTGCATTTCAGTACGGTATATGACAAGTGTCAGCATATATTGACGTGTGCACATGGAAAGGTTTAAAACACAGATGTAATACCCTCAGTATCGCTAACTCTCTGAACTGGTGAGAATCAGTGAATCGGGGGAGGGTTTGAGAAGAAACTCATTTTAAATGTCCATAAATTTTTTAAACATTCACAACATATGTATCCTTTTATAGTGCATACTGAAGTTGGAAAGGAATAGACAGAGCATATTTTCTTTCAGTCCAGGTTATATGGGAGGGAAAAGCAAAAATACAGCCCCAAACAGAGCCCTGTTCCTAAAACATCAGTCAGATATGCCCACCATTGTCTGTGAGGAGCAATAGGGGAAAGCAACTCGATGTTACTCACTTGTAGGGACAGGAAAACAAGCCCTTTCTTTCTGGGACTTTGGATTACCCCACCTGTGCCAAGGCCCAAAGGCATCTAATTTACATACTGTTGAGCAGTTACTTGTGTTAGCTGCCCATGCAAAACTCTCTAATGTTTATAGTCATTGATTTTAAATATACTTTTACAGCCACACACTCCATACTGATTCTAGATTTTCTTTACATTTACTCGATAACTGTAGCATTCCCATGCTTGTAAAAATCAGATATATGTATATATAAAGATGTCTTTACAAACCCCACCCTAATTTCATTTGTCTTCCCCCTCAGTTCCTATCTGAATCCTGAAAACATCCATTTTTACTCATCTGTGCTTCCCTTTCTTTGTTCCTCAGTTTTTCTTACCTACATTGGGCATACTGTGGAACATGCTGAACCTCTGTCTTTTACCGAAAAACAGTTTCTCTCAGCTCCATAGTGGTTTCTTCATTCCCTTCCCCCCTAAAGGCATTTCACTCTGTCCTTGGATCATATTATTGAACCCATCTCATGCCATGCATTTTCCTATGTGTAAGCATTTGGTTTCAATATTTTACAACCACATACAGCAACATAGTGACTTAGGGCATAGCTCTTTGTGTGCTGACAAAGGTATGTTTTCTGAGTAAAAGGACAAGTTTAGGGAGACTGCCAAACTCCACTGGCAACACATACAGCGCTTCTTTTGCATGTGGTTCATCGCTGAAGGTGCAGCCATGTTTCTGAGGAACTGTATTTGTGCAGTTTGCATTTGCTTCAGTGTAAGTAAAGATGAAAACTTGAACCCTTAAAGGTGAACTATACTTAATTCATATAAGCTATGAACTCAAGCTTTTTCTAAATTTTGCGGTGATTTTTGACTTCACCACTGACTTTAACATTTAAATGTTTTTTTACTTATTCTTTGTATGTCTGTTAGTGTGTGTGTGTGTGTGTGTGTGTGTGTGTGTGTGTGTGTGTGTGTGTGTGTGT
>NC_022013.1:1870510-1885503 GCF_000317375.1 Microtus ochrogaster | reverse complement strand
GTGTGTGTGTGTGTGTGTGTGTGTGTGTGTGTGTGTGTGTGTGTGTGTGTGTGTATGTGGTGCAGGCTTGCCATGGCGTGCATGCAGAGGCCAGAGGCTAGCATTTGGGAGGTACTGGTAGCTCTCTCCTTCTATGATCAGAAGATGGAGCTCAGGTTGGCAGGCACATGCAGCAAGTGCCTTTGCCCCCAGCCAAACATCTCACAAGCCCAGATCATTCAAAGTCCTTTCTGTTAGCTTTATGTTATCTTGTGGTGCTGAGGACTTAATCTGGAGCCTTTCACGTTTCCAGCAAATGCTGAGATACCCCCAGCTACCAACTCTAAATGTAAAGCAACCCTCCTATGTTGGGAACACAAATTCTGTCTATATATTGTATGCAAATAACAAAATTTAGGAAGTGGTCGTCGCTAACCAGATAATTCTAACACAACTCTAAGGGATTATTTGATAAACTTCTACATAAGCAATTTAAAACTGCAATTGAAATAGATACTTCCCAAGGAAAATACTTCACCAATTCTGCCCTGGAAATAGAAAACTTGAGCCTACCAAATTTCCTAGAAGATATTGAGAGACTAATCAAGCCTGCAGAGTTCCACAGACACAGTTTTTTCAGATCTCCGAAGGCCAGACATCACTGTATTCCACAAACCTTCACAGAACAAAATGCCAGTAAGAACATCTAATAAACTGGAGCTGAAGAGACAGGTTAAGCTCACTCGCTGCTCTTGTAGACGATCTGAATTTGTTTCCCAGTATCCACATTGGGTGGCTCACAGCTGCCCATAACTACAGCTTCAAGGGATCTGATGTTTCTTCTGGTCCCCCAGGCACCGTACTTATGTGTATATACCTACACACAGATGTGTACAAGCACACACAATAAAGAGCAAAATCTTTATTAAAAAGAAAATCTGATAAAGACTACTTAAACAGCATAAGAATACATTTAAATATAAATGGAAATATCTAAATATAGCAGCTTCCTCTTATCTATATGAAGTATGTCCCAGAACTTCCATGGTGCCTGGAATTATAGATAGTTCTGAATTCTATGTAGGCTTTGTTTTTCCTCGTGTGCACACCTGTGATAAAGTTGAATTGAGGAACTATTTCAGGATTACATCAACAACAACATCTTACCACAAAGCTTAGCAAATACAATAAACAACATTTTTCTACCTCTATTAAGCTGAAAACTTTCAGCTTCTCCTTAAGGCAATTTACTGCCTTTCCCTGGGAAATGGTAACTGACGGCACATCAGTTTGGGACACCCAGCAAATAAAATCAAAGCTATTAGAACAAAACTGCCCCGATAGCATCAGTTTATCTGATAACCCAAACAGCCTAGTGGCTGCAGAGCAGGGAGCACACACATGGCGTGGATACACTGACCATGGGGAGGATGCATGTTTTCGGTGCTAGCTGTGGGTAATGAGAGATTTCCTCATCCTACTCAGCACACGATGCAACTGAAAATGTGTGAATCTATTAGCTATAGATTTTCCATTTTATATTCTCACACAGCACTTGACTATGTGTAATTGAAACTATGAGAAGCAAAACCACAGGTAAGCAAGGACTACTCTAAAATATTCGTGGGGAGAACCCAGTAAAGTGTTAAAAATATAACATGCCATGGCTGTGTGAGATACATCCAAGGTGGACTTAAGGTGAGGATGCATGTTCATGTGATGCCCTGTATTAAGAATCCTAGGGAAAATCATGTGTCATGTGTTCTCTCAACAAAGTCTGTTGAGAAGACAGTGAAAGTACTGGCATGGATTCCAAATGTATCTGAGAAAATAGGAATTGAAACACAGAACTACTAAAGTTCACTGACATC
Organism: Microtus ochrogaster; assembly: GCF_000317375.1. Classification (NCBI taxonomy): domain Eukaryota; kingdom Metazoa; phylum Chordata; class Mammalia; order Rodentia; family Cricetidae; genus Microtus; species Microtus ochrogaster. Next base: position 1,883,653 of record NC_022013.1, on the reverse strand, counting down.
TCTTCCAAAGCAGCATTGTTCTTAATTTTTTTAAAGATTCATTTATTTATTTCATATACAGTGTTCTTTCTGCACACATATGACTGCATGCCAGAAGCGGGCACCACATCTCATTAAAGATGGTTCTAATCCATCATGTGGTTGCTGGGAAATGAACTCAGGACCTGTGAAAGAACAGCTAGTACCTTTAACCACTGAGCCATCTCTCCAGCACCAGTAGCATTATTCTTAATGGGGAACACTGGAGGAATGTTCCCATAGACGTGGGGACAGCGAGATTCCCTGCTATTTCTGTCACCCTAAGTCACATATTCCTGATGCATTTAGACAGGAGAAGATCCTTGATTGAATAAAAATGTGAAACTTTTATGCAGATGACATGATTGTACAATGGAGTCTGCAGAAAAACGAACTCATAACAGAACTCAACTGAGTGGCAAGCTGTAATATTAACATAAGAAACTGAAACAGCTTATTTACATATATAAAAATTAATTATGAGCACACAGAGAGAAACACCATTCACAACACCAACAAAAGAACAAAATATTTAGAATTATATTTAATAAATGTAGAAAAACTCATATCAGGAAAATATTGTAATAATCTTGAGAGATGCAAAGTTTGCCCTGAGCTCTTGTGAAGATATCTTGTTTTCTGAGAGGAAGAATCAACATTACAAAAGGAAAAGACTTCTGCACATTAATTCATAAAGCAAATAAAATATTGATAATAGACGTATTATAATGCAAATAAAAATATTAACGTGATTGCTTTGCTCCATGTGGCGTTGTCTTCCACCTACACTGATCTGATATGAAGGCATCAGTCTCTTTCTTGGAAGGGACACTTGAAAATGGAAATAATGCTTGCACCATTTTCAATAATCAGCACACAGTGATGCTTTGCTTCCTGATGGAGGCTTTTGTGCAGTGTAAAGTATGCTACTAGGCCTCTGCTCTCTTCCCACACCACAGGCCTTTTCTACACAGCAGCCACTGAAGCACAGGGAGTGCCAGGGAGCTCATTGGGCTTGCTCTGCATTTTTCTGCCTAATACAATTAGTAGCTGGGTCTTTGCTATCATTCAGTTATGCTGAGAGGCTATGGATTGTATGTAGATTTGTTATTTACTCTCCTATATCGCCATTGCTTCTGATTTGGTTGAGTCCATTTGGTGGACTGTGTTGCTTTGACTCTTACATCATTTACTCTGCTGAAGTACCCTGTGAGGTGTAATTATTAACCCAATGTCCAGATGAGAAAATTTAAGGCTGACTTAAGATTCTCATCCAGTGGCAAATAGCTTCAGGGTTCAGAAGTGAAAACTGTTAGGGGTGGGGAGATCCAGGATGGTACACTCATTTCAGCAACTCCCTGCAGATCTAAGGACAGACAAGAGCTCTAAGATGCAGGAGTCATTAGGATCAAATGCATCTCTTATCCTAGTGGCTTCTGGCTTTTAAAATACATTACTCATCGGTCTTTGAAATGACGCAACCCCTGTTTCTGTTAGAAACCCAGGGGAAATGCTTGTTCCTGAGTGTCAGCAGGGCACAACAACGCCTTTAGTGGCACTTGCGGCCATTCTTGACCCTCAGAATCTGAGGCTGCCTCCTAGCAGCCTGCTTGTTTGTTTGCTTTTGTTGTTGCTTTTGTGATTCCATTTCCAGTGTCACAGCTGTCCAAAAATGAATTTAAGGGCCGGGGCAATGGCTCAGCCCATAAAACACTTACACACAAACACATATAAAGACCTGAGTTTGATAGCATTTGTAAAGTATGCGTGAAGGCACACACACCTTGTTATGCTAGTGTTGAGGAGGCCGAGACAGCTGAATCCCTGGACCCCTTGAATAGGCAGCCTAGACAAAGAGGGGAGCCCCACGTCCCAATGAAGGACTTCGTCTCAAAAAATAAGGCAGATGGTTTCTGGGGGATGATATTGACTTCTTGCCTCCACATGGACATGTTCAGATATGCACACATACGAAAATAAGTAGTCAAAATGATGGTAAGTTTAATATGAGTTATCACACACAAGCCTATAATCATATATAAAAGGTTATTCTCTCTTCCTCCCACTTTCTTCTCTTTCTCTTTCTGTCTCTTATACTCAAATACTCAGGAATGTGATTTCAAAATACTAACTAAACCACAGTATTTACCAACCCATGCTGAAATATTTCAATGTTCTCAGACTATATTTTGAAGACAGGCATGCATGCTTCTGTGTACATGCCTGCACACACATGTATGAGCACATGCGCGTATACACATACACACTGCACATACAACATGCACACACTTCTCCTTGCAGGATGAAAAACACATCATAAGTCATAGAAATTCCATGTGAATCATATATCGTAATTTGTAAACACTCAGTTGCAACTTTCTGTCATTTAGTGTTTTTCTATATTTCCCAACAATGAAGATAAGGAGGTAAGTCCTGTTGTTCCCTTTAAGGTAAAATAGGTTTTTTATGTATTTATTGAATCTGAGATTTATTAATTTTTAAACATATTCTTAGAGCATGTTGCTAAAGCAAGAATATAAATGTAGTGTGTAAATAAAATGTGTAGTTCATGAGGATTTGAAAGCCTGACTTCTCTGGAAGCATTCTGGAAGATGCTGGCTGCTTTCCTGCTTCCAGGCTCCGATTTCACAATTCTTTCTGACTGGAATTTTCTTCAGATACTGTAGCTCTTCTTCACTGAACAAAATACACCTGCATTTTGAGTTGCATTTCATCTGGAGAGTGTCCTGATCCCAACCACTCTGCTAAAAATATTCGCAATTGATCCGCTCAACACTATTTTACAGTTTACCGTGAATCCCTCTTTGTCATAGTGCTTCTCCATGCAGCGAGCTCACTCCTGTACAAAACAGTCTCAGAGTCTGGTGAACACACCTCACTGTAGCAACAGTATATGTGCTGTTTCGTTCAATAAATTGTGTACATACATATTATACATATGAAATTTCAAATCTGTCCTATGTTTATAATTAAACTGGAATGATACCACTCTTTAGAGTTTTCTCTATTGTTACCATTTGATTTACTAAACTCAAGGTCACTGTGTGGTTTACAAGCACACAACAGAACATCAGCAATCTCGCTTTCCATTCTCCACAGTCTTAAGATTTCAATCACTAGAATATCCATCCAGCATTATTGTAATGGACAAAAACCATCTCCCATACCTAGCAACAGGTGATTTCTTAAATAGTCCATGAATGCAGTTGTCCTATGATGTAGAACAAAGTTATTAGATAGCAATATGGGAAAATATAAACAATAAGCAAAAGATTCAGAAAAAAAGGCATTCACAGTTATACAATACACTGTTCACCAGCAGATTTGGGGCACTGCCTGACTATGTGTAGGTTGTAACAGGGGAGCAACTGAGGTGTCTACTAAACGGGAAAGTGAGAGAGAACTTCCTGACAAAGAAAACACATAAGATGAGCGGAGTGAGAGAACCAAGGGAGGGGCCAGCCAGGGGGCTCCAGGATAGTGCCCAGCATCTCACACTGCATCTAACACACTACATATGGCCATCTAACTGAAAGCAGCTGCCATGCAAAACTTGGCAAAGGTGAAAGGTTAATGAGCACTCGACAGTCACAATTAATTCAAAATGAAATATGTGTCATCAGGGTGTTTCCACTTATGGAAAGGCTTGCCCATGTTGTGTGGTGAGGCTTCATGGTTGTCGTTGTTCTGACACACAATGCGCACACTTTATGCTGTGTGTGCTGACATGGCACATGCCCCCTCTGACACACAAACACACTTTCTTCTTTGTAGACATGTAACGGTCTAAAGAAAAAAGATTGATTTCATAGTTTTTCTACCATCATCCCTTAGCATGTAAGTATCAAATCAGTATATCTTAGATTGCAGTGTGTTAGAAATTTAATTTTATGTGTTTTTTAAATTAGTGTGAGTTGTTGACTTGAATTTCATAAAAACTATTCAATGAATTTCCTCCTGGATTTGGTAAAGAATTTCTAATATTTCTGTAGTAGTTGAAACGGCTCTCAACATGATTTTACCATGTATTCTATGAATTTATGAATCACAGCAGTCTCAGAATTAATAATGATAGAATTAAAATGCCAATAAAGTTTGAAAAATGCTGACAATGCCCCGCAGCCTACAGCCTAAAGACTTCAGCAAAGATTTAATTCTTTATACAACTATTCCCATCCATCTCATTAGTATGGAAATTTGTTTTATCTTTAAAATGGTAAAGCTGTATGTATACCACAGAATTATTTAGAAATGCAGTTTTTTATGGTTTATTATCAGTAAATGCAATTTATATACTTATTTTGTAAAGCTATGTAATTGGAGTTGTGCAGACTGTCTTAGGTGGGATAGCTGAACAGGAGCAGTTTAACTGTTGTGATGTGCAGCATGCACCAAGCAGCTGGACCGGCACTGAATAAAGGCCGGGGACCAAGAGGAGCCTAGATTCTAGGCACCTGAGTGGCTCACTTCACTTCACATCCAGACACCTAGGAATATCAGCAGCAGCAGACCGGGCAAGCTCCAAATCCTCTACTCCGCTGTTAGGCTTTCTGTCTCAAAGGGTCTGCCTTTGTGTGTGACCCATTTAACTCATATGTGATAGTCACGGGTGCATAAGTGAACAACCATGTAATTTGTACAAAGGTCTAAAAATGAAATTATACATTTATATTACAAAAGAAGCACAATGGCACCTTCTGGTATCAGATAAATGCAAAAAAGGTTAAAGTTTGGAAAAGAACCCAAAGTTCTGCTGGTAGGACATTGTAGTAGAGAACACTGAGTAGCCTCATTGGTTAAGGACTTGATGACCAAGGGGAGCAATATTTGTGACTTTATACAGCTTCCCTCCCAGGAATACAATGCCATCTGCAGGGGTTACAATTAGCACCCGTGCAGAGCCACAGGACAGCTCAGCAGGCCTTCATGAGAAAAACCCCATCTGGGTCCCAGGATCTTTGAGAAGATTCAAGGCACTCTGCAGAGGGTGGCTGAGCTTGGGGGATACTCGTCAGCAGCAGGGTGACTGTGAACTTGTCGCAACTTGTAGTAGGGTGCTGTGAGATGGCACTGGCTTAGTTCCCTGATAAATGGTCTGCCCCGAGAAGACACACCACCGTCTGCGGCCAGTGAACAGCTGCCAGGCTGTCAGTGAGCAGTCCTCTCTCTGAGGAGAGGTGACAGCTGACAAGGGCGTGCCCCATCAACTCTCCACATGGGGGAAAAGGCTCATTCCCCTAAAAGCTCCAAGAACATGGCAGTTGTCAGAAATGTGTTTAGCCACCTCTGTGAATGGAAAATTATTTCCTCTCTGAATTAAAGTGGTGGGACTGCATATGTGTTTTAGCCAGCTCCAGAGGGTTCCGGCACAGCACTCAGACCGAGGCTCTCATTCTAACACATTCAATGCCCAGAAGTGCTGTGCAACATGAAAACTCAGGCCACAAACACCCGAGGATACATTGGCCTGGTGTTATCAAAGTCAATGGGTTTGAAAAGAGCAAGCTTCCTGGCTGGAGGAAGGTCTGGCAGACTCCTTGTCACTATGGAAATCTCACACTCTCAGCCCTCCTCAGAGACAGCTGAGAGCAGATGTTACCTTACTGAGTCTGTATCTGTGCTGTCCAAAGGCAAGCAACTTGCTTTAGTACTACAGGCCATTTGAACACAAACGACTTGAAACCAACAATAAGACAGTTAATATTATCAGTCATAACAAACTAAGTACCAGATGTGTCCCAGACTCAAAATAGCACCTGACATACAAAACATGTCTTAATCTCCCTTGGGGCCTTGACACCACAGCAAACAGGTCGTTCACAGTTGTCCATGCCTGCACAGTAGACAGCAATAATCCCCAGAATGACATCTGGAAGAACACTCTTCTGCAAGGTATTAGCATGTATGTCACAAATGCGCAGGGTATAATGCTCTATTTGAGGACACTCCTAAAGATGTACAATTAAAACTGAATTCATCTAGAATGTCTTTATCTGCTAACATATATCATAGGCTCCTGTAAGAGAGAAGGTACTCACTTTTTCCCATTCGTTATGCCAGAGAATCTACCTTCTCGAATATTCATCAGTTAGGAGTAGAATTAATGTCCTATTGACTATGACCTGAAAAACACTGTTAAGTACATAGAGGAGCGGACTTCCTAGTGGAAAATCTACACACAATGTTCCAGTTCATCAAAGCAAGAACATGGGAGGTGCCACGGCTCTGCTAAGGGTAGTATTGATTTGCTGATAAGCTGGTAGGAAAGGCACTTGACAGCATAGGAACTGACTCAATTCAACACTGATGCTGCTTCTCTATGGGAAAGCAAAACTCTTGAATCTCAGTGTGATGGGGTCTAAGTCAATGCTGAGTCATTCAGCTTAGAAAGAGTATGATTCCTTTCCTGCCTTTGGGTACAGCCAGTGTTCCTTTCATGAGTTGATCTAGTTTGCTTTCTCTCTTGGGGACAAATACCATAACCAGTAGTGACTTCAGGGAGGAAAGGATTTATTTCAGTTTACACTCCCAGGTTATAGTCTGTCCCTGAGGAAAATCAGTGCAGGAGAAGAAACCATGAAGGGAACCCTGCATGGTGAACAGTTCCCTGGATTCTTCTCCTAGCTTTTGTACACTGCCCAGACTTACCTATCTAGGGATGGTGCTGCCCACAGAGGGCAGGGACTCCTTACATTAATCAAGAATTAAGGGAGTTTCTCACAGACATGGTCACAAGATAATCTGTTAAAAGCAGTTCTTGATTTGAGCTTCCCTCTCCCTCTTGAGGTAACTCAAGATTTTGTCAAATTGTCAATAAAATTCTAACCAAAACCCTCCTAAAACAAATACTAAATACTTAACAGGTGTTAGATACCCTGCACTAAATAGTAACACAGACTGAGCAAGATCTGTCCTTATAGAATGTTTACCTATCATTCTTTTTCTGAGGAATTTTTCTATAATAAACAAGTTACTTTTTAAAATTTAGTATTAAAATCTCCCATAAGAAATGAGTGCATTTCTAGGAGGGTACGCAAACAGTAGAAACATTTAAAAGAAGATTAAATGTAATTAAAATTTTGTAATCAAACTTGGAAACATTGAATTATACACAGAACTACACAATCAAGGGAATGTTGACTGACACAAAGAATCTAAAAGATATCATCTTTTCATCAAAGCCATGATTCCTTACTCTGGGGTCTCATGATTTGTTAGGGGTAGAGATAGGGCTTGGAACTACCCAACTTCTCTTCAAGTCTCCCAAATTCTGTCTAGAAATCTTCGATATCTATCCTCTTCATAAGCAAATGCTTGATGATGCATCTGGCTAAAGTATATAACACATCACATAGAGATCTTGCTACATTTTCTCAAGATTCATTATACCAGTTTAAAATGAAAATCCAGCCAAAGGGAAGAACTTTAGAACTCCAGCCACCCCCAGCCTCTAAACCCTAAGAAGGAGGATTTGTATAAGCCACAGTTTATGTGGTCTATATATTATGTATCTGAGTCTATGTGGGTCTTTGTGCAGAGCACAGAAAGCTGCTTGAGAATGGGCAAGGCTTTCCTCATTAACAGTCAGCCACTCTCTAGTTTTTACACATGAACACTGTTCATCTCAGACCTTGGAAAGGCAAACTTCCTTCCCCAAGGCTGCAACTACTCCCACAGAAAGCTTTTAAAGACCGTAGCTACCTAAGGTAAAGGTCTGGACGTGGTCTGCACTGTCACAGACAATATAGAATGTCTTCAAATGTCACTGAAGAATGAAACAACAAAAAGATGGTGTGTGTCCATGACCTTTAATTCAATAACGTGAGCGACCTGGTTGTTTGAACAGAGAAACTTGAAAAAGCAATGGAGAAAAACCTACATAGTCAGCCCTGAGGCTAGAAAGTTCCTATTGAGTTTCAACACACACACACACACACACACACACACACACACACACACACACACACTTCAATATTACTGTACAAGATATGTTCACTTGTGGGAGCCCACAAAGGTGGGTCTGCTTTAACTTGGCTGAAGGTTAGAGGCTGAAGCCTACTCTTGCTCTTTCAAAGTTATTAACAACAAGTTTGATTTAAGGAGAGACTACAAACAAGATATCCTGACCTATGCTGTGGTTAGTTGGTGGTATTTTGGATATTAAGATGGTCCATAGACCCACTTTACCTTGACCAAAGGCCAGAGAAATTAAGCCTATTCCTTCTCTATCAAGGATAAGACAAGAAGTTTGACATAGGGAGTAACTGCCTACAAGATGCTTGGTCTAAGGTGAGTGTACTGCCTAAAACATGAGGATGCTTAACTCAGGAAATAGTGGCTTGATGTTTCAGCTATTGAAGCAAGTAATTGTTCTGTTTGTTCTTTGTGTCATGTTAAAGTAGTCTTTTGCCTACCCCTCCCTTTTAGATTGTGGTATATAAACATATGGCAAATAAATGCACACAGATTCTGTATTCACTGCGTCGCCCTCCCAGGACTATCTTGTGTCTCTGTATTTCTTCCATATCTCTGTTCCTCTTCTCCTAACATTTCCAATCCGCATGCCCCTACCCTGGAATGTGCATATGCGTTGGTTGAGGCTGGACCCAAACACTAACTTCTGATAGACACTTGCCATCCATTTCCAGTGCCTATGTCAGAAAGAGAGTCAAGGCGTCAGATCAAATGTTACTTTTGTTCTTTATTATACACTGTGCAGCCCTGATTCTGTTTTTTGCAATACTTGAGTCAATGAAAATGAGAGGCCAAAACAAAACAAGCAAACAAACAAACAAAAGAACTGCTCCTTGTCATTCTATGTATAATGCAACAGAGAATAAAAAACTTGTTTCTATAGTCATATTTGGGAAAGGTGGAATAAACATCCTCCCCCCAAATCATCAGAAATCCAGGAAAATCTCAAATCAGCCCTGCCTCATCTCTACCTTTCAAACACATAACACATTTCTATGCCTGTAGGTTCCCTTCTCTTCCCAGAATCACTGATTAAAGAATAAGCATACCCCAAAGTAGCTAGATACAGCAGCCTTGGGCAAGTCAAGTGACTACCCTCGTCTTGGGTCTCTCTGGCTGTGAACTGGGTGTAAGTCACTACTGAGCTTAGACACTGTCCTTACCACAGGTTACATGTGTGAACATAGGAGTGGTTGTGCCTCAAGTAAGGGATTAGCTTGAGGGGACTCCTCCTTCCTGAAAGAGAAGTGGTTCCTGTGAGAGTCCACACAGAACCCAGCCCTTTCTACCCCCCCCCCCGCCCCCCGCCCTGGCTCTTCTTCAGCATGAGAGCACAGATCCCCACCTCCAGGAGAGGCAACAACACAGAGTCACCTTGGAAATGGAGGCCAGTCCCTTACCAAACTCTGCCAGTCAGCCCCCTGACCTCAGACTTGCAGCCTCCAAGGTGACAGAGCCACCCTTTCCAACAACCAGCCAGGCTGTAGTGAGGAACTGAAATCAGGTAAGTGGAGATGAATGCATGGAGTATGTGTTAGTATGTAAATGGAATGTTCCATCACTTTTCATCAAAACTCTGAAAGAATATGGTTATTTTCACCCTTCTTGCTTAGCATAAAAATATTTGAACTCTGAGAATGAAATCAGACCGAAGTAAAATGTCAGAAAGCCATGAGTCATTTTCACGATGAAGACAGTGATTTTCCACAGATGGTCTTTTCTGTTGCACATGAAGGCCTGTATCCATCCACACCCACATCCTGTGCTCAGGCATGGGCCTAAGGACGGCCACTCACAATCTGCTTGTCTCACGTTATTATTAGAGGCTTGCACCACTGAGCTTCCTTCCTATTTCCACAGGAATCTGACAGGATTTATAGAAAATAGCATTGTTACCCTAAGATGTACTTGAATTAAAAAACATAAAAACCATTTCCAGGTACGGTGTCCAAGCCAAAGTGTGGGCTATTGTTTGCACCTTCTAGTTCAAAGCTCTGTCCCTTCCACAGTCACCAGGTGAGCGATGCTTCTCAATGTGGAAGGCCACCCAATATTGTACTCAGGCTGATAGGAGAAGTTTCCAGAATGATTTGAATACTTTAGATCTTCATTTAAAACCTCCATATCATTTCTATTTACCCCTCTGAAAAAATTTGTCCCTTCCCAATCTTAATTTCTGGCTGACGTTAATTAATCTATTGTTTTATGAGATGTTTATACTGAGGAAGAGATGACATAAGAAAACTTCATTTTATTTCTATCCATTTGTATGCAAAATTCAAGAAGTCCTTGTTTTTACTGCTGAGTAATACTCTAATGTTGAAATTGGAGCAGCGGGGCTGAGTCCCCAGCACCCGGCTGCCTGCACGGCTAGCTTTATACCCGAAATAATTACACGGAAACTGTATTCTTTTAAACTCTGCCTGACCCCATTAGTTCCAGCCTCTTATTGGCTAGCTCTTACATATTAATCTAACCCATTTCTATTAATCTTTGTAGCCCACGAGCCAGCTTACCAGGAATGATCTTAACCTGCATCTGCCTGGAGTGGGGGAATCATGGTGACTTCTTGACTCAGCTTCTTTCTCCCAGCCTTTTGTTCTGTTTACTCCACCCACCTAAGGGTTGGCCTATCAAGAGGCCTAGGCAGTTTCTTTATTAATAAGAAATCACTCCCACATCACTCTAATATGTATATATTCCATACTTTCTTCATCCATTCTTCCATTGAAGGGCATCTAGGTTGTTTTCAGGTTCTGGCTATTACAAACAATGCTGCTATGAACATAGTTGAGCATATACTTTTGTTGTATGATAGGGCCTCTCTTGGGTATATTCCCAAGAGTGTGAATGAGGTAAGCCAGACCCAAATAGAGGAACATGGGATGTACTCACTCATATTTGGTTTCTAGCCATAAATAAAGGACATTGAGCTTATAATTCGCAATCCTAGAGAAGCTAAATAAGAAGGTGAATCCAAAGACAAACATATAGGCATCCTCCTGAATATTAACCTTCATCAGGTGATGAAAGGAGACAGAGACAGAGACCCACATTGGAGCACCGGACAGAAATCTCAAGGTCCAAATCAGGAGCAGAAGGAGAGGGAGCACGAGCAAGGAACTCAGGACCGCGAGGGGTGCACCCACACTCTGAGACAATGGGGATGTTCTATCGGGAATTCACCAAGGCCAGCTGGCCTGGGTCTGAAAAAGCATGGGATAAACCGGACTTGCTGAACATAGCGGACCATGAGGACTACTGAGAACTCAAGAACAATGGTAATAGGTTTTTGATCCTACTGCACGTACTGGCTTTGGGGAAGCCTAGGCAGTTTGGATGCCCACCTTACTAGACCTGGATGGAGGTGGGTGGTCCTTGGACTTCCCACAGGTCAGGGAACCCTGATTGCTCTTCAAGCTGATGAGGGAGGGGGACTTGATCGGGGAGGGGGAGGGAAATGGGAGGCGGTGCCAGGGGAGGAGGCAGAAATCCTTAATAAATAAATAAATTTTTTAAAAAAGAAAACTTTGTTCTTTTAAAATTTCGAATTTACAAGTTCAAAATTTAAAATAAAAAAGTGAAGAAGAGAAAAAAAGAAATAAAAAAATCAGAATTTTTATTAGAATGAGTCTAGAAAGGAGGACATTGAGAAACTAACATTTTTTCTGAAGCTTCTTATTCTTATCAAGTTCATTCTAAACCATGTATAAGGAAGATAATTTATACAAAATAAATAATTTTTGTATAATCCAGTATATAAGAGCACTTGCACAATATATTGCAGGTGTTGCTATGTACCAGAAATTGGCTGTGGAACTTGGCACAGATTAATCAATTTTTATATCAAAAGCATAGTGTGTGTGTGGAAGGTCCTGTCACTCCAGTTCTCAGTCCCAAGGAGACCTCTAACTGCTGAGGAGTCCACACTCACCAAACTGTGAAACTAGAGAATGCTGCACAGTATACAAGCTGCCACTGAATGGCAAGATCAAAGTCAGGCACTAAGGGGGAACATGAAATGAATCAAGGTGGGTACAAGAGGAGAGCCTGAACCATTGGATAATGTTTCATCCACGTTGGCCAGGTGGTCGTGAGAGAGACAGCATTGGTTGATTTAGGATTAGCCAGAGTCTCCCCTAAGGATCTCAAATCGAAGGCTGATAAGCGTAATTTCAAGTGGTACCCCTCTTCCCTTTTAAGGGAGTGGCTTTGAAGTTTGTAGGGAAAAGTGTCATTGCCTCACACAGTATAGGTAACTCATAGGAGCAGTGTTGTGTATTATATTCTCTGAATTTAAGCATGGGCTTCTGGGAGAAGACTTATTAAAGAGTCAGGGAGTAAAGAAAAGCTGGAAGTCTCAGCAAGTTCTTGACACCACATCCACAAGGCTATCCCCGAAGGTTAACAGCTGCTGAAGGGAGAAAACAGGCAGAGCTGCTCCAGGCCATTAAGGAGGCTCTGAAGATGCAGCATCTACGTGTGGGGCTGGGCTTTCCAGTGGGGCAGCAGCCTTTGAGTGCTCCACTCAATAACCCTATTAGTTCACTAACTCTGACTTGGATAGACTCACCGTGTTGGTCTTTTTGTTCCTATTTGGTGAATAGACATTTGTTCCCATATCCCCAGGAAAAGTCATCCAGGAGTAATGAGCAATTCTTTGAAGGAGCAGAAATGATGGGTTGGTGGTTAAGAGCACTTGTTACTCTTGCACAGCACCCGTGTTTGATTCCCAGCACCCATGTGTTAGCTCACAACCATCCATAAACCCGGTCCCAGGGATCCAAAGAGGCACACATGTGATTCACATACATAATACAGGCAAAGCACTCATTCATACACATTAAGTAAAACTAAGTGAATCTGTTTTAAAAAGAAGAACAATTCTGTTTAAAAAGTTAAGCAGATTCTTGACATTTTGTACTGTGAGCACATCACATCTTCTACTCTGACTTAATCCAAAGAAAAGTTTAGAATAACTGGACTAACACTGTTTTTCTTCTCTAGGCTTAAGATAAATATTCACTGGACAAGATTCTGTGTGAGTTGGCTCCTTGACAAGTTCCTACAGCAGAGGCTCTGTCCTCTCTCTCTCTCTCTCTCTCTCTCTCTCTCTCTCTCTCTCTCTCT
>NC_022013.1:1815749-1870410 GCF_000317375.1 Microtus ochrogaster | reverse complement strand
CACACACACACACACACACACACACACACACACACACAGGAAAAAAGGAAGAAACAACCACCAAATGTCTTCCTAGTCAGAAGAGAAAGTTATTATATTGCCCTCTTATCCTGTTTCTTCACATGCCCTCAGATACCTTATTAGGAACAAACCTTATTTATTAGTCAAAATGCTGACTAGCACTTCTAGGTAAGAGAATTTTCTCTTTAGCTGATATATAAGATTGTAACTTACAGTATAGTTTTATCTTAGATTTTAATTACAATCCATTAGAAATATACTACGGATTTTTTGATCTTAATTTTATAAATTACTAAACACTACTATCAAGTATTAAATAGCATTAACACTTAATTAAACATAAGCCTTTCTTTGTAACTTGGGAGTCTGGACAATATTGTTCATACTGGAGATAACTTAAACATGCATCCTCATTTCACCAAGTGATAGAGGTACTCTGGTAATGCATTGGGGAGCTCTAGCGATATACTAACATCCTCAATCTCAGGGCCGTTGGGAAAATACAGAACTGTAGTCAAATATAGCATCAGAGAGTCCACGGAGCTTTCTTCCAAAACAGAACAGAGCCCCATTGCAATAAGACTGAGGTTGGGATCCCGCTTATGTGGAGATGATTCCAAGATCACAGTGAGCTCCTTGCTCTCGTAGGCGCTGCCCAAAGAGAACGTGTGTTCTCAGGTTAAGTCAGAACCCCACACATTTTGATTTTTACCAGTTCCTTTTGGGAATGACACAGAGAAACCACCTGTCCCATTCAATAAATCTGTGTAGCTTGGTAAGCTAGGCAACACAAAGGGTGGCTTTTGTGCCCAGAACTTTGCTCTCACATCAACAAAATCCCTCAGATTTCATAATACGGTGGTATTAGCAATTTGCTCAAGATCTCCCTCTAAGACCACTTCCGCTGTGATGGACTGAAAAACTGCCCCTATTTTTAACAGCTGTTTCCTATCTCTGCTTTGCGTTTTCTTCGTATCTCCTTTTTCCAGCAAATCTGCTCTTCTCTCTACTCCCCACTCAGCATGCCCAAGAAATTCGAAATTGCTTAGCTGTCTGGATGTGATCAAGATTAGAATTACAGTTGCCGGGGAAAACCAGATAACTGAGTAGTGTATCTCTAACTCGAATTCCCTCTGCGCTGGAAGGAAATGTGTGTGGGCTGTGTGTTTGCACAGGGCCGGCTGATCTCACTCCTGCTTTTAGCCCACGCTGAGGAAAAGGGAGGTGTTACACTTGCAGAGTGGTTAGAAGTAAGCTGCAGTGACTTAGCATAAACGCCCTTAGCACTGCATTGAGAGTGACTCTCGGAACGCATTTGACTTAGCGAAACAAAACCTCAAACCACCTTAGTTACTGAGAGCCTTTGCCTGGGTCTGCAGGACACCAGTGCATTCTCCGTCACTGATAAAGTAAAACTAGTCCATGTTTAGACTCTCTGGACTGGAACTCAAATTTCTGCTATTAGATAGTAGTAGTTGTGTGATATTAGGGTATCGACATTTCTGAGCTGTGAAACTGGAACATGAATAATAAATCCACACTAGGCTGTCTTGGGACTGAATTTAAATAACAGCCCTAAGCTCAGTAAACATTAGTTGAGTTTCTTAATATACCAGACACTCTGGCACCACCCCAAGAAGAAAGCAATGAAGGAGTCAAGGTTTCTACCCTTGAGAAGCTAAGAGTCAAATAGGAGAAGCAGGCAAGTGAGAAGCAATTTGAATGTAATGCCGTAACAGTGTCAATAACTCCATCCAAAGGTGTTATGAGATCACCGGAGACAGGCCTATCAATTAAGACCTTATCTGTACCGGTGATGCAGACCTGGATTGACACTGGCTTTAACAAGCAGAAATGTATTGTCTTGTCTATCAGCCGGTGCTTATATGGTTGTTTAGAGATGTCAACAGTGTCTTCTAGGTCCCAGCGTTTCTTTCACGCTCTGACCACTGCACACAGTAGGTCACACCTTCCTTATGAAGCCACATCTCCTCCATTAGGAGATGGTTTGCAACCGCAGCTAAAACAACTGGCTTTCTTGCTCAAAGTCCTTCTGTTGTGTCTTGTAAACTCCAGATTAAAGCCCACAGATTGCTAAACCTGTAGCCTGTAGATGCAGCTATATTATCATAACAGGCTGTGACACAATCGGCAGCGAGCGGTGAGCCTGTGCTTTCCCTGAGATCCTAAGTCAGTTAGAAAGTGACAAGGTAGGAACAAAGACGGGAAAGTGTATCGGGCAGGGAAAAAGCATGATCATGGCCTGCAGGCAGTCTGCTGCAGTCATACACATAGCTCAGAGATGGTTGCTCTGAGCTAAATATATGAAGGGAATTATTGTGATTGTAAATAAAGTCCCTAAATTCACTTTCAACCATGCATATTTTTAAGTCATGTTTTACTCTGAAATAACTATCTCTGGTATCTTTCCATAGATGATTGTTTTCTCCTGGTCTACAAGACACCCTAATCAGTATGGACTAAAAATGGCAGGACTCAAAGGATGGTATACTATGGGTTCTTAATTTTGAACCATCAATTAGTTAAAGTACATGTCTTTTAAGTTTTTCCTACATATATCATTTTAGTTGTTTTAGATTGACTCTGGTCTAAAATATTGAAAGGAAAATTCCAGGAGTAAAAGAAAGTTTTATATCACATGTCACCATGAGTTCACTCAACTTCCATGGAGCATCCTGCTGTTCCCTCGCCATGCCTACGGATGCTTTTCATCTCTTACTGTGCCTAACTCAGAAGTGTGTACAGGAAGATATCACAGCACCTGGATACTAAGAGCCTGGTAGTATGCTCAGTTTCTAGAACCCATTGGGAGTCTCAGAATGTCACCTGATGAGGAAGATTATTATATATGCTCATTTAGCTTATTAACTAAAAGTTTTCTTTAGAAGAACAACTAAAAATACTTTCTAATTGATTTTCAGAGGGGTCTATGGGCCTTCCCATCTTTTTACTTCTTATACTTTACTGGGCCCATTTTTGGCAAGTCTATCACTGAGGTTGTATCCTCCTTATTCGATATGCATTTTAATTAATCTTCTTTACTTTTTCTGCCTATATAGAAGAGAAACTAGAGATTCTGTGTCAAGGGCTACAACTATGATGAGTGAAATATCCAAGTGAGAAAAAATTGTAAACCTATGGACAGCAGAATGAGGAAGCACTATTGTTTACCCTCTAATAGAATACAGAAACCGAGGACATATCCTGAGGGAAAGCAACAGAATGGGGGGCCTCTCCCAGGATTTTATCTGAACGACTACATTTTGAAGTAGTGGCACAATCTATGGTTCATTTTGCTTCTCAGAGCATATGGAGCAGACATAGACAGTGAACCACCCAATAAGAATTTGGGAAGAGACAGAAAAAGAAGACAGTCCTGTGAGATGCAGACGCACACATAAAGCAATTTATTCCATCTACACTCTCTCCAAACAGTGAAACCTTGCAAATACACTGTATACTTAGTCTGATTAGGAAGTGTGGGAGGGGGGGAATAGTGATGGCACACAATAATTTATTTAGGCGCATCAATAATAGAGGAACAGGAAGGACGCTTTCCCACAATGTCTAGGATGTAACAGGGTGGAAGGAGGAAGTAATTCAGAACACAATGCCTGTTTATCGGGAGACAGCACACAGTAACTGTATTTAAACCTGCACTGCAGCTCTTCTCTCTTTAGCATTTAAATTGATTCACCAGTTTATATCTATCCCCTACCTTCCTGTCCGACTCAGACGGCGAAACTGTGATTATAATGAGCCTCTATTTTCTCTTTTGGATTCCTTCATTGACAAACAGTATTAGAGCTTCATCTTTAATTTTGCTGCAAAACATCTAAATGGAAGGGAATCGGGAACTTGGCTATAGGAACTCTCAAATTTAATCTCCTCTGCAGTCCGATTCCTGCAGTGTGAATACATAGTCTGATCTTATTGGCACATTCAGCTGCAATGCCAGGTTCATTTCAAAATTTAATACAATGTGTTTGTCACCACCACACTTCTTTCAGTAAGGACGCTGCTGCCGAATGGCTAGCAGTTGGTGGTCTGAGAAAGATATCTTGCTGAAAATAAGAACTGTCCTCTAAGCCGAAATAGCTCATCTCACATATTATGTGTCTTCTGTTCTTGCAGAGGACACCATAGCTCTCTTCCATTTGATCTTTTAGTAATACATCCAGGTAACAAGAAAGAAGTAGAAGGATATTTACTCACAGCCGGCTTCAGAAAGAGAGTAACATATTTCATGGATTTTACAAATAACTTCCCCAGCAGGAAGTAAGAGACAACAGATTACAATCCATCAATACTACAGTGGATTCACAGTGGAAGCCATGCCTCGCACAGTTCTGACCCACGGCTGTTACATCCTGACATGACCAGGCAGCCCACTAGCCACATCTGGCTCAGAAACGTGTTTCTCAATTGGTGGTCCCTGGATCATCACTGTCTTCGTTACTGAAGAATTTATTAGAAACTGAAATTCCATCAGCTGAATCATATATTCTATAGTAGCAGCCAAAATTTATGTCTCCACCAGGCTTCAAGGTGATTTGATTTCCACTAATTTGTTAACTATCGATCTAGAAGAAAATAGATAGAGTAACACGATTCTTTAACATCTCAGAACTGATTTTCCCATAGAGTGAGTGACTGTTGAATATAGCCATTTACGGCAGCCTGGTTATATTTGTTTGAAGCTGTGAGTGGGAGGGCGGAGCGAAGACCGTGCCTATCATGTTTAATGAATTCAACCATCCATCCCATCACATATCTGAGATATGTGAGATATTTGAGAGCTCCTATAGTCCCTTTTTACAGAAAGCACAGATAACTCATTATGTTTTGTAAAATTAGGGCTTCTGGGCTCTCACCCATATTTTTCCTCAGGCTATCTTCTGAAGGTTAAGAAGAGGCAATCCTTTACCTCTACCAATTAAAGTCTGAAGACTTCCAACTCAGTCTGACCAATGGGGACATATATCTCATCTAAACGTTTCAGGAGTGCTGCATGTACCTCCGATCACCATTCACCATTATCATTGCCTTATGGTAGGTTTGCAGTGTGAGTAGGTGTATCTACACACCACACACACACACACACACACACACACACACACATATAATTAGATATATAGAAATACCATGTGTCTTCAACTAAACATCAAGTCAAGCTCGTTGAGTACAATGGCATTGCTATATTCATCCTTGAGGCCACTGAGTCTTTCTGTATGTGACCTGACACACAGTGAGCAGAGATGTATTTCCAAAACAGCCTTGCTCTCCTGGGTTGGCACTGACCTGTTTCTCTTATTCTACTTGCCACTGAAAGAGCACTCAATCGCAGCCCTTTGATGGACAAAGGTCATCTGTCCACTATGGTCATCTGTTCTCCTTTAAGGGGAAATGTACATTGGAGAAACTCTGGGCTTTTGGGGAAAGCCTTTAGACAAGTAAGTGTACATAGCCAAAAATTTTCCTACTTCAAATCTAAACTTCTGTTTTCTCCTTCTTCTAATCATTCTAATTTTGTAAATTAAATTTTATTTTTTAAAAAAGGACCTAGCCAGGTGTGATGGCACACACCTCTAATCCCAACACTAGGAGGCAGAGACAGGTGGATATCTATAAGTTTGAGGCCAGCTTGGTCTACAAGAGGTAGTTCCAGGACAGGCTCCAATGCTACAGAGAAACCCTGTCTTGAAAAACAAAAAACAAAAATGAAAAAAAAGGGCCTCCATCTTATGGGTTCCCCTCATGGTCTTCTCAACTTCCCCTGAGGTCCCCCAGTAATGCTTTGTTCAGAATAAACCTGGACTTTTTATTTTGGTTTGATTGGCTTATTACAGCAGCAGTGGCAGACTCCCATTAACCAGGGATTCAACCTAACATGAATAGCCTGTCCTCCAAAAATTACATGACAATTGGTAGAACACAAGACTCAAGACAGGACACAAATTACCCAGCCGTCCTACCTAGAAAGTAAATGAAATGTGAGCCTATTTCGTTGTTGTTGAAGGAAGGACTAACGAGGTACATTACAGTTCTTGAGCTGTTAATAAATAATTGACAAAATAAAACACTGAAAATATTAAGCAGGCTCTGATTTCTCCTTTGGAAGGTGACTCTTTCAATGTGGTTGTCGTTGTGGTCTGAGTCCTTTGAACCTCTGTCTTCAGCAGGAATGAGGGCCCTAAATCTTTCTAAGCAGAGTTATCTGAGATACACCATGTAAAACCCCAGCATGGATCCTTGGGCAGTGAGTAGGCGTGAGGAACAGGAACTGGACAGAGAAGAGGGCTAAAGTACAGGTAAATACAGAGTCCCTAGGGGCTCAGCTTATTGGCCATGATATCTAGAGCTCAAGCTTATTCCAGTCATCTCAAGGGTCCCTTCTAGGAATTTGAATGTCCTGGGAAGGCTCCTGTGCCCAGAGAAAAGTCTCAGGTCACGAGATGCATGTGCATCAGCAAATGTTTCATGTTACAGGCTCAAGAACAGTCAGTGGTGAGTGAGGGTGAGAAACTACAGCTCATGCTGGGATTCACTACTTCTCATTAATCCCAAATCTCATTTGTCTGGACTCTCATTGTCCATGCAAAATGCACAGCCATTTTTACCTTCTCTTTGATCTCCTTAAATGGTGCAATGTAATTTAAGAATCCCATCCTGATGTAAATGTCAGTGCTTTGCTTTCCTATTTAAGAGAGAAACAAGAGTCTTCCTTAAAAAAAAATCCAATTATCATTATGCTTTGTGAAAACACATCTTAATAAACTGCAGACTTATTTCAAACCCATGGCTCAAATGTTTCAGAAAATTCATATTTGAAATTTGTTTCAGATCTTCCATATCTCAGCAGTGACTCTAATTTGAATACATCTCTTTAATATATGTCTTCACCACAGGAATGTCCTTCCTTGGTAAAGAAATGAGAAATGTCTGACGAATTAGTACTCTCTCTTCCTAATATCCAATAAAATAAGTCCTGCCCTGAGATGAAGTTGAGAAAATCTGTTAAGAGAGAAGAAAGGTCTTCAGAGGGGGAACTAACGCTGCACCCGAGAAACACAAGATGCAGCAGGATCCAAAAGCTTGGAAGAGAAAACTTGTCAAACAAGAGGTCATACTTAGAATTTCTATGAAGCACAAACAGTAAAACTGTCTCTGGCGTTTGACATAGGCCTCACAGGCAAGCAATGGAACATTCCTTGAGCTAGAAATAAAACAAACAAGGATTTCAAGTCTAAGTACAGATTTAAAAATATTAAGCCATCTTAATCCAACTCAAATACATACTACTGTGGCAGGTTTTCACTAAATAAAGCCAACCCTGGGAAGGTCCCACTCTCCTTGGTGTCAGTAGTTAAAGTGCACGTCCTTGAGGTAAGATTAAAGCATAGCTTCTTGGATTATTAGTGAAAGACAAGAAAGTCTCCAAGAATGCCCTTGAGGGGCTGGATGAATGGCCCAGTGGTTAAGAGCATGCTTTGGCGGCTCATAACTCGAGTTCAGAGGGTCCATCACCATCTTCTGGCCTCTGCGAGCACTGCACTCATGTGATGAGCCCCTCCTCCCCCACCAGAATTAAAAGTTGTTGAGAGTCAGGGTAATTCAGGCTTTTTTTTTTTCCAGAGGCCCATGAAAAGACAAAGAAACTTAGTTCTGTGTCCTTTTCCTGGGTTGGGATGAGGGCAAACTTGGCAAGTTCCAGTTGGGGATAGGGCCAGGGCTTTAAAGAGTTGTTATTTTGGTTTCTTAAAACTTGGCTTTTCACCACAAGGACACTGGATTTGAGTCTCTGACACCCTTCAGATATTCTATTTCTTCTGCAAGACACCACTTGATTAGCTGTCTGCTGACTTCCATTCCGTTTTTTCTCTAATAACTGTATATAAGATTCTGTATTTTTTAATAAACTTGCTTGCATGAACCATCACCATGTGTGAGACCTCCTGATCCCAAACTTTCTTATCTTCTCACATCCTGGTCCTCTCTCTCTCTCTCTCTCTCTCTCTCTCTCTCTCTCTCTCTCTCTCTCTCTCTCTCTCTGGAATCTGTCAGTGGAGAACAACCTGTTGGTCTAGGTCATAGAATAAAAGAAAATGTTTTAAAATAAAGAAAAAATGTCTTTGGGATGAAATCAAAGGCTCTTTAGGGATAGGAAATTGTTCCTTACACTAAATGAAACTATTTACATTGGGAAGACTACGTGCAGACTTGAAATATGAAGCACTGTACCAGAGAGTTCTTGTGTGGCAACCCAGGAGAATTCCAATTCAGTGCACCTGTCAATATGTGAGTTTTGCTCCTTCTTGCAGATGATTGTTTTTAACGCTTTACTCTGTCACTCTTTTGGCTTTGGGGGGATTCGCCACCCAGCTCCTAAATAAATACACATGGAGTCTTATTCTTAATTATGAATGCCCAGCCTTAGCTTGGCTGTTTTTTTTTTCTTTGCCAGCTTTTCTTTACTTTTATTATTCCATCTACCTTCTGCTGCGGGCTCTTTCCTTTCTTACCTCTGTATACCTTACTTTCACTCTTACTCCACAGCTGGCTGTGTGTCTAGGTGGCTGGTCCTTGATAGCCTCCTCTCCTTATTCTCTCTTGCTCCTCCTCTTTTGTTTCCAGATTTCTCCTATTTATTCTCTCTTCTTGCCGGACATGTCTCTCGTTTCTCCCGCCTTGCTATTGGCGGCCCAGCTCTTCATTAGACCCTCAGGTATTTTAGACAGGCAAGGAACTCAGCACAGAATGAAACAAATGATACACAAAAGAATGTGGCACTACTATGCATCGTTACAATCAATGTCCCACAGCATAAACAAATGTGACACATAGTAAAGGAATATTCTACAACAACTCCGGGTATAGTCTACCTTAACAGGCTGACCATTGACTTCCTACAAGTTCAGAAAGTGTGCCACATGGTCTCTGAATAAATACGCTTGTTGAAATATACAAAAAGCTATTTTGTTTCTCAAGAAAGAATATTTGATAAAGCACGACACAGGGAAGGCACTGGATGTCTGATGGGACACTGGGCAGCTCCGCATTTGGGCCACCTGAGAACAACTGCACACTTTGCATCTCTGAGATGGGGAGGAAGATCCAGACGGTCATTTGGATCCACTAGAAATATTTCCTTGTCAGCATGGAGGGATTTTGTAACCTGCTCTGAAGTTGTCCCATACTGATAAATCTTCACTAGTCACCAATGAAAAGTGACAGCAAACTTACTTTAAGTTTGGAAATCAAAACCCTAGCCACAGAGAGTAAATGTAGTGCTCTCTAAGGGGAAAAGGTTGGGTTGGCATTTGCACAACATTAAAACTGACTACTTTGAAGTGAAGAAATGTCCTCACCAGTGAATCAAGAACTAGTTGCACATGCTCTACTTGGTCACTTCTGTGGACCCATAGTAATGATAAGATGCTGGGTAGATAAAAGTCAAAAGCACTCCATACTCAAAGCCCCGGAAACCATCCCGCAGCTGGGGAAACCCACAGATAATTGACGGCTGATCCTAGGTGGTCCACAGATCACATTCATGTGTGTGGAAGCAGAGGAATACCTCTGAGTTTCTACTGCTATTGCTCTCTGACCATTTCCCCAAGAACTTGGAGTTTGTTGTTCTTGAGGGAGTAGGAACTGGACAGATCCCTGACAGGCGACAGGAAAAAGGAGCCCTGAGAGATGACTAAGGTGGCAAATCTTGGCTTCTCCCTTAGTCTCCTGACCTGAGAGAAAGGCTTGATGGGCTTTTTTTTTTTTTCTGTCAGTGGGGCCCTGCTTTTGTCTAACCCTTTTCTGCTGGTAAACTATGTTTACATTTTCAGAGGCTGTTTGCTATCAACTCCCCCCGCACACCCAACACACTCAACACACACACATTTTTGTTGTTAATTTCAACTGACCAACACAAAATTAGGGTAATGGTCTAAGGCCACTAAAAACATTGAACTTGCTAGTCCCTCCAAGAGAAAAGGGGATTTTAATTCCCTTTCCACTTTGCATAGAGTCTTTCTTTCTGCCTTTGTGTCTGTCATCTTAATCCCACCCCACCATGTGTGTGTGTTTTTATGTATGTGTGTGTATGTACACATGTCTGTGTATGTGTGTCTGTGTGTTTCTATGTATATATCTGTGTGCAGGTGTGTATATATGTATGCATGTGTGTGTTTTTATGTATGTGTGTGTCTATGTACACATGTCTGTGTATGTGTGTCTGTGTGTTTCTATGTATATCTCTGTGTGCAGGTGTGTATATATATATATATATATGTATGCATGTGTGTGTTTTTATGTATGTGTGTGTCTTTGTACACATGTCTGTGTATATGTGTCTGTGTGTATTTCTATGTATATCTCTGTGTGCAGGTGTGCATATATATGTATGCATGTGTGTTAGTGTCTTCATGTGCTATCCTGCTTCTTCACTTAAAGTTTACTTTTTAACCTGTTGCTGTCTTCTGTGTCTGAGATTTTTTTCTATCTTTTAATTATTTAACTGACAGAGAAAATAATTGGATCAAGATTTCTAGACTATATCAATTTGGCTGGACTAACAATCAACAAGCCCTAGGATATTTAAGTTCCCACCTTCCCAGTGCTGGGATTATAGGCACAAATTGCCACAGACAGCCTTTTTAAATATGGGTTCTGGGGGATCAAGTTCAGATCCTCATGCTTATGTGGCCTGCACTTTACCTAAACATGTACAGGAGATCACATTCTCCACATTCTTTAATTGACTAACCAGGCTTAGGGACATCAAAATTTGTCTCATTCAGTCACTTTCCAGCTTCAGTATGACAGAATGTGTAATTGTGCAGTTTCCCAGGTCAGGGCATGAACATACCTCTTGAGAAGGGAAGTATACTCATCTTTGTGGTATACAACATGGGACACCAACGATAGTCTCAGAGAGAACTGGGTACAGTGGCTTGCTCTGATCTGTAACCCAAACACTGGAAGCTGGGGCAGGAGATCACAAATCTGTGATCAGCCTAGGCTTTCAAACAAGACCATGTTTCAAAAAATTAAAACTAAATCCAAGAAAAATATAAACAAAGGTAATCCTAAATAATGATGTGTGTGTGCTCATGCACGTGCATATCTCTGTGTGTTAGTATACAGTTTTCTTGGTGTGCAGGGGAGGTGGCTCTAGGATTAAACCCTTGCTTCATAGTCTGAGGATTCTGAGGACTGTAACTTAGATCCCCAGACCCTAAGCAAAAGCCTGGAAGACATAATAGCCAGCTTATACTTCTAGAGATCAGGAGGTGGAGAGGAGGGCATTCCTGTCTAGTAGCTGACAGACTGCCTGAGTCAGCAAGCTCTGGCTTCAATAGGAAAGCCAGCCTCCGTGAATATAAGGTGGAAAGCAATTGAGAAAAACTCGCAGTGTCAATATTGGATCGCTACATGCATGCACACAAGTGCACACACAAACATGTTAACACATTTATAAACATAACATATATACCCTACAAATATATATGAGGGAAAAATATTCTCCAGCTTTTAACTATGATTATAACATGAATTATTTCATGAGACTGTAAAATTTTTTCTTTCTGTGTTCTTTTTTTTTGTTTTGTTTTGGTTTTGGTTTTTAGGGACAGGGTTTCTCTGTGTAGCTTTGGAGCCTGTTCTGGAACTAGCTTTTGTAGGCCAGGCTGGCCTCAAACTCACAGAAATCTACCTACCTTTTGTCATGGACTTATACATGTACCTAAGGAAGACAAAGCAAGTTGCCCTTGGAAATTCTAGTAGGTTTCAAGTCTGATTGGATCTAATATGAGTTTTGGAGTTTCTCATATCATGTGTAAGACAATTTCTTCTGACCACATCCATTTAGCTTGAAATAAATTCTGAAACCAAAAGTTTCAAAGCAATTGAGAAACTCGGTGTGATGAAAAGTCAGCTATCAACTGTCAAAAGTGAAGAAACTCACAGGAACCTGTATATCTCAAGCATTCCTCGCTCAGTCATTTAAATGAGTGGCAGCAGCTCTGTCATTGCTGTAGTTATGTGAAGACCATGATACCATGTTGGAAAGTTTGATAGGCAGCTCCTCTGCCTAGCCTTCACAGCCAATCACAGAGGCAAACAGCCTCTGATCACAGAAGGTCCAACCAGACAACATATGCAATTTCTCACCAAGTATGACATGGTTTCATTTTTCCGGGAGGTCAGCATGTTCCTGTCTCCATGATGGTGCCTACTGCCTCGCAATCAATGAAGTTAGTTCATCCAGGTATTTAAAAGTCCACAGACTTCACAGAGCTAATGTGAGCATTTACGAATTCCAACTCTCCCCACAGAAGCAGACAATGTCAGTCAAAAGATAAATTTAAATCCATTCCCAGGAATAAGTAATAAAGCCTTGAAACTGCTGTATCATGGTAAACAGAGACCACTACAGCCATTGAGGAGAACAAAGCATACACTATAGAGGAAACCTCCAAAGCTGTGGACAATGGTTGTCATGACAACTCTCCAGTACCTGCCAAGAGATGACCAAAGTACTATACCAGTTGCTATGGGATCCAACCCAATGAGCTTTCCATTTTCTCAGTTGAAGAATGGCAAGAAGATATAGATATACTTGTTCTAATCTCCAGTACTGACTACACTATATATAATACTGTTGTGTGCCCCATTTACACAGACCAAACATGATAGCAAATACACATTATAAGCTTGCATTACAAGTGAGGTGCCAAGAATAGCTCTAATCACATTCCTATACATACTTTAACCCTCAGAAGCTTAATGATTGAAGGTAGTTTTTACCAATTCATCTGGAGACCTATAGGAAAATATTCCTCCATAAATTTAGTAATTTGACAATTCAGTTTGTAGTGAATGGGTTGAAATTCCAAGTAGGGTGGAGGGAAGGCCCAGGACTGAACCTTCCCCACCATACTTCAGACACTACCCTGAATGAAGAATGCTCCTGGGATTGGATCAGTAGGGTTTTCTCCATACTGAACAATTCCTCCACACCAATGGGGTCCTACCGTTCAAGTCCACTCCCATTCCAAGAACTATTATCATGAACATGGCATCAAGTCAAAACTCTTACACTTGGATAACGGTACCCCAGGTTGTCACCCATGATGGAAATCAGACTTCACACAAACCCATTTTCAGACTCCATGATTTTCCCAGGTAGCTTAGAGAACCCGAGGAAACATTTTACTGACATTTACAGCTTTACTATGAAGAAAATTATAAAATGTACAGATAAATAGCTAGAAGAAACAGATGAATTAGGCAAGACCAGACACTCTCAGGTGGTCTTGATATAGACAATGCATCCAGCTGGGCATAGAGCATCCAGGCACTCTTTGGACACACCTGCCTCTGCCCACGTCTCCACATAGCCATTGGAAGGAAGTTCCGATCCCTGAACTCCATAGTCCCAGGATCTCTGTAGAGCTTTTACCTGTGGAATGATTAATAATGAGCCCACCGGCAGTCTATCTCCATTTCCTTGTTGTTGAGGATTAGGAATGAAAGTTCCTAACTTCTGCCAATGTTCTGGTATTTCTGAGTACCAGTTAAATACAGACACCAACCCAGAATCATCTTCTTAGATGAAAAGTCATTTCTACCACCCATGGTAACTTAAAGGAACTTAGGAGTTTCATGTCATAAATTAGTGTCAATTAACTAATAATCGAGCCAATACTCTCCCAGAACCCGGACTCCCTGGGAGTCCAGAATGAGTGTGCCAAGAATCATGGGAGAAAAACAAATTATATTTTCCTTATTATAAATTATAATACTAGGAAAGCACTATGGAAGTGGTCTATTTGCCTGCTCTAATAAGCCACACCTTGTCCCCACGTAAGCAGTATGTGGTTGCATTAGGAGCAGTGCCCATTAGTTCCAACTATTTATTGCAGCTGTTGCAATCTGCTACTGCCTTCTATTTAATTAAACAACCATCTGCTTTCTGCAGGGAAACAATAAATCATTTAATAAAAAAATGTACATTTGCCTACTTACATTAGTTATTTCAGAGAAGGAAAAGGAGGCTAAAGACGTGAAGGAGAAAGGCAGCAGAGAGGGGTGGGAGAGAGCAAAGGAGCAACAGTTTGCTAGATGTCAGCCCTGTGAAGATGTGAGTAGCCATTCTGAGGCTGCTTTGTAATTTCCTCCCATTCTGTGGATTACTTCGCTCCAGAAGTCAAAACATTTCATCCCACACACGAAGAGCATTGTGAGTGGGGCCTCGCACTGCAGAGCTGATTAGGAGGCGCGCTCCACTTCCCTTGGAGAGATGGAGTTCTTTTTAATCTCTGGGATAAAGATTTTTAAATGTCACTTTCCTCACTGCCATATGACTTACATATTTTTAAACCACACTTCATTTCCAACAAGCGCTGTACCAAAAGCTTGGTGATCAAGGACAGACATCATTGTTAATAATTGTTTAAATCCTGACAGCTTATATTTAAAGATGGCTTGTTGAAAATGTTAGCATTATATCCAGATCTGATTCTGGTCTAATGTTAAATAAATGAAAAGATTTTACTTATGCTTTCTCTCCCTTTTCTTTTTAAGCCCAGCATCTTCAACAGGTAGCATTTTGTGAACACTTTAAATAAAGGCATGTCATAAAGTGATCTTAACAAAAGAAAACAAAACTTGCTCTGGATGCATAAACTGGGATGGTTTTGTCTGTTATTTGTCTTGTTAAAATAAAAATATATATATATATATCTCCACGGAAGTCTGTGGGTTCAGAGTGATGTGTTTAAGCATAACCAAACATGCACTTAGTGACAGTTTGTGGTTCTCACATGAAGCGATCACAGCTTACTCTACAGCAATTTGTCACCCAGTTCACCATAAATGCCCCAGCACAGGAGCCTCTCACCCTCCAGAAATGACCTTTGAAGGGTGTCACTGCCCCTTGTTGGGTATAACTTAACCCTGCAGTGTGTCACCATCTCCCACCTCTTTCGTTCTGACAGACAGCCTTCAGGATGCGATGTCCCAGGCCACATTTCCCATGATCAGGGATGCAGATCCCTTCTGAAGCGAGCCATCGATGACACATCGGATCCTCGCAAGGCACAGATTCTACCAGATGAGGGCAGTGCCCCGTGGGCCCCGTAGATTCCATGAGAACATGGCGCTGTCTCATTCTAAAGCCTGGAAGGAGAGAGAAAGCATGATGTTCAGTATTTCGCCCTGATCCAGCAAAGACAAAGGAGCAGCTGCTGGGCAACTGTTGAAACTCCCGTGCGAACGCTTGCAGCTCTGATGCATGTGGTATCTTGATATCTTCTGTTTATGAGACAGAAGGATATGAAGTGGAAAGAAAATGAGAAAGTGTGGGAAAGAATGAGTGTGAAAGTGTCTTCCAAGAGACAAAGGACGGGCCAGATGGAATCAGATAAAATAAAGAACAGGGGCATCCAATGGTGTCCATAATCCAGGGGCTCCAGTGATGACCCACAGCAGCGCCTGCTCACAGATACACCCACATTTTATTTCTGCTATTGCTGTCAACATCCTTTGCCTATGTGTAGTGCCTGACCAATCACATCTTCCTGCTTTGAGAGTTCTCTGTATGGTTTCTCTGAGATTTCCACATCAGCACATCTGTATAGACAGTGTCTCTAGGACCTCATTCTCTACCCTAACTGGGCATGGATTCTCAAATTTCTACAGTCAGAACCCACAATAAGGACCTTGACAGGTCTTAAAATGCTACAGAATCACAGACTATACTTCAGGAGGAGCAAGGTGGGTACCCACAGAAAAAAGATCAACTGTTAACACTGTAAAAGTGTGATGATGGCTGTCGGGAGATGGAGGGTATGGACTTGCTCTAAAGGCTTTTTGTTGTTCAGCTTTCTTGAGCTGTGGGCATGAGAGAACACAGGCGTTATCATACTTTCTCTTATATTTCTCATATCTTTCTCTTTTGTCTAGATGCCAGAAATAGAAGCAATATTTTGTTTTTACGCAACATGTTTTTTTTTGTTTTTTGTTTTTTGTTTTTTTTTTTTTGGTTTTTCGAGACAGGGTTTCTCTGTGGTTTTGGAGCCTGTCCTGGAACTAGCTCTTGTAGACCAGGCTGGTCTCGAACTCACAAGAGATCCACCTGCCTCTGCCTCCCAAGTGCTGGGATTAAAGGCGTGCGCCACCACCGCCCGGCAACATGTTTGTTTTAAATAATTTAAAGTAACATTGAAAAACAGTAACCATAAGATGACTTGAAGAAAAGAATGAATGAGTGAATGAGAGCTAGCTGAGATCCATTAATGGCATGACTTGCAATCTTTGGTCCTCTTGATATATCACTGCTACAGGCACAGATCTCCCCCACATTATCTCCCACTGTTAGATTCAAATTCTCTCAACCCATCATGGTCTTTCAGCTTTCAGATTCTCTCTCTCTCTTTTGTGTTTTTGTTTGTTTGTTTGTTTGTTTTGTTTTGTTTTTTGAAACAGGGTTTCTCTGTGTTACAGTCCTAGCTGTCCTGGAACTAGCTCTTGTAAACCAGGTTGGCCTCAAACTCACAGAGATCCACTTGCCTCTGCCTCCCAAGTGGGGTTAAAGAGGTGTGCCACCACCTCCCAGCAGTTCCTTTTTCAAACCTGGTTCTCATATATCTTCAGCTTGGACTCACACTCACTCAGGAGATGAGAATGATGTTGAACTTCCCACCCTCCTGTCTCTATTTCCCAAATGCTCGGATTGAAGGCATGTGTAGCCATGCCTGGTTCATATGGTAATGAGATTGATCCCAGGGATTCCTCAATGCTAGGGAGTGGTCCACTAACAAATCTCCATCTCTAGCCAAAAGTTCTTTAATTTAACCCCCTCCTCTGCCCAAGGCTCATATGTTTGAACTTTTAGTCCCAAACTGGCAGTGCTGTTTGGAAGCTGGTAAACCCCCTAGGAAATAGAACCTTGTTGGTGGAAGTGGGTCCCTGGAGGAGGGCCTTGACATTTGATCGCTTGGTCTCTCTCCCTGTCCACTGTCTGCTTCCTGCCTGCAGATACAACAATGTCATTGGTCACCTCGGGCTCCTGTCACCATTATGGGTTTTATTTCTTGAGCTATAACATCGACTAAACCTTTCTTCTCCTTGACTTTTGTGAGGTATTTGATGGCAGAAAGGCAGAAAATAACTAATATACTATTTAGACATTATTTAGCCAATAGTGACTGTTAGAATGATACTAAAATTGCTAGGTTTAAGGCCAATTAAAGTAATAACAACAATGGATATTACTGCTCAGTTATAGCTCTAACTCCCCATCATTAAATACTCAAAATACAACCTACAACCTCAGGGAGAGGTACAAGGGGCATTCCGGACACTCGACTACACTTAGCATAAATTAAGGACTTCTCAGCTCTTGCCACCACATGACTTGTGTGACCTCTACCTTTACACACAGCACATGGTGTCCTGCTTTTTTCCTGGCATTTGTTTGTATTTGCTTAGCTCTTATCTCTGAACAAGCAATAGCATGATTTACACTTTGACGACCAGCTTGGAGAACAGTACAGAAACCTAGCACTCTCTATGGAGGGATTTGCTTGTCCTATTCCTGGAGCTTAAAGCCAGTGAGGTGCTCATGCCATTCCACTCAATAAATCACGCTGCATCCATCTTCCCATAAATCTATAGAGTGTGTCTCCTCAGTCAATAAATTCTTTTGGGCTCTTTTGTGTATGTGTGCTGCCCTTGTACAGACTCTAAGTAGGATCAAATCACATCACAAGCTCAGCATAAAACAACCACCCTGGCTTCCTTTTCTACTTAACTTACTCACACACTGGCAACCGTGCCTTTAGTAAAACAGGGGTTTTCCAGGTATTCAAGTCCAAAAGATATACAACAATCAAGTTCACCATGGCTGGGTCAGTCAATGTTTCACATTCTTGAATTCTATCTTAGTCAAATATTATTTTTGTATGTGTGATGGATTATGTTCATTGATTTACATTTGTTGAACCATCCCTGCATCTCTGGGATGAAGCTCACTTGATCACATTTGTCAAAGGTTTTTTCAGCATCTTAATGAGATGATCGTGTAGGGTTTTGTTTTGTTTTGTTTTTGGGGTTTTTTTTCTTATATGGTAGATTACATTTACATATTTTTGTATGTTGAACCATCACTGCATCTCTGGGATGAAACCAACTTGATCATGGTGGATAATGGTTCTGATGTGTCATAGTGGGGTAGGTGGATAGAAGTTGACCAGTGCTTTAACATCATAGACTTATCTCCTGCCTGCAATATTTTTGGTCCTGCTTCATAACATGATGTTTAAAGCCATCAGGGATCAGTCCCTTAAACAGAAGCTAGACAGACTAGAGAGTAGGGTTTGGAGCCCTGTGGAGGAGACAGCTACAATCATCATTTCATGGCCAGAGATTCACCATGCACCTTTGGGAGAACCACTATTCTCAGGGTTTTGCTGCTGCTGCTGTTTTTGTTATTATTATTATTATTATTGCCATATTTTCTGAACCCAAGATAAAAGGTATAGTGTATCATTCTTCTTCTACAGGAAAACAGAAAAGAATGAGTACTGGGTTGGGGAGAGTAAGATAAGAAGAGAAGATGGTGAAGAACAAATCTTTTTAGGAAAAGGTAGAGAAGAATTTTAGGAAGCTCATGGGTATACTGAAGTCTGAAGACTGTATTTCTCCTGTGTCATGGAATAAGATTGTTCATGTGAACTTCCATGGAGCCGTTCATAAATAACACAGTCTCTGTGCTAACTCCTGGAGCTAAGCTAGAAGAAAGATCCAGCAGATGACACACAGAGCAGAAGCTCACTGCATGCTGAACACTGCATTTAATGTTTGTCTCCGGCAGGCCAGGATGGTTGATAAGGATGCTGAGCCAAAGAACCTGATAAAACTAAAGGTGTGTGTGTGTGTGTGTGTGTGTGTGTGTGTGTGTGTGTGTGTGTGTGTGTGTGTGTGTGTGTGTGTGCATGTACATGATTGTTTGTAGGCCAGAGTATAACCCTGGCTGTCATTTTAGATGTACCTTGTTTTTTGAAACAGGGTATCTGGTTGGACTAGGGCTCTTACAGGTTTACCTGGCTGGCCAGCAAGCCCCAGGAATCAGCGTGTCTCTAGTAGTACAGCAGGGAATGGCAAACGTAGGAACACTATACTTGACTGCCTTTACATGGTTCTTAGGAATTGAAATCAGTTACATGGTTTCAGGTCACCGTGTTCATATGATAAATACTTTACTGAACCAAGTATCCCCCTTTCCCTTAGACTGAGTCTTTGATGCCAGTTCTTTAGATATCAGCCATGATTATTTCCCCACCTGCTATAACACAGGAAACAAGCAGCATTGATAGGGTAAAGCAATCACGAAAACCTTCAATACTTTGCATAAGAAGTAGGTGCAGCTTACTGCCAGCCCCAACACAGACACGCAAAAATAGAAAAGGAAAAAAAAATCTGCTAACATGGATATTATTTGGAGTAAAGCAGAATGATTTTATAGAATTCGTGTAAATGTAAAATTAGAGCCAGCCCAGCAAGCGACAATGGAAAATGGAAATATTTCCACTGTAAAATTAGATTTCAAGTATGTCAGTGATTTCTGACCTCAGTTTGCTGTCTATGTTAATTTTTCAGAATGGAAAAGATGGCTTTAAGAATAGTCCTAGAGTCTCAATTTAGAAATACCTTTTCCTGTAGGGACATTGGGGGATCTGTGCTATGGTTGGGGAACTGTCCTGGAGCAGGGAGGAAACTCTGAAGTTCTCTATGGAGGCTGGTAGCTATTAGGATGACACATAGAGCTACCCCCCCCCCCCTCGCCTTTTCTTTAGTAGGCTGCCTTCTTCGGACTTGCCTGCAAGGAACAAATAAACCTATGTATCATGAGGAATTTTTTTAAACTGCATCACACCTAGGTGTGGGGCTTATCCATCAGCATTTTCTTCAGACTGATTCTCTTCTGTATTTCTGTAATTATAACACTGGGGGAGTATCTCGGAGATAAAGCAATAAGCGATACAACCTGATCCTATTTAAATTCCTCTGGAAGGTGGCCCAACCTCACTTGACAAGCTCCGACCTGCCAAGCGCTGCTCCCCTTGTCTGCCTGTCACCAACGTGATGGAAGGTGCAGAGCCTGTGAATGTTGACTGATTTCCTAATGCATTCTGAGTAGCTGACAGCCATGAGCCTTAGATGACGCCCGATTGAGGGGCGTCTGATGGAGAACAACAGCCATGGGAAGATAATTTCTATAACAATTTATTCTATTAGCTAATAAAACATTTCCTACCATCTACAGCCCACACTCCTTTCTATTTTTTTATGTAAATAAAGAGAACAGAATAAAGATAAGAAGCCCGGGATCAGAAGGGTGTGTGTATGTGTTGGATGAAGGTCTCCATCTTTCTCCAACTCTTTCCTCACAGTTTGCTTGGTTTCCCCCTCAAATCTTCTTCTTTCCTTCCCTAAAATATGTACATAGATGTATAGCTATTAAAGAGTTTATCTGTATAAATATGTACCTGTGTATGGATGGATGAGGCTTTAAAATATCCATGAATTTTTCTATATTTTGGATTTCTGTAGTGAGTTGATTGAATTTCTTGAGTAGGGAATTCAGGAATCTGCAGACCCCACTGCTGCCTTAGGGTTTTTTCAATACTTAGTACACGTCCTGTGTGTCCAGCCTTTGTGGAATTCTATGTCATATTTACTCTGTGTCAATCAGGGATTTTGGCCCAGTCCCTACAGGACCATGGGACAGAAATAGAGATGGAGAAGAACACAGACGTTGTCCTCACAGTTGGTAGAGATGACAAGAGAATCGGTCCCATCAGCATCACACACTGGTCTGTCTGAAGGCACAGAGACATTTCCTCAGAAGATTTCCTCAGAAGGAGAGCTCCATTCTGCGTTTTTTCCCCCAAGAGGAATTAGAGGCAGGTGGTCCTGCCAGGTTCCAGAAAGACCTAAAGGACTGATTTCTCTCTGCTTTAGGGAATTGTTTTTAAAATAGCAAACCGCCAGCGTTGAATAACAATCACAAAAGCTGTCCATTTTCTCCACTTAGCACTTAGAGAAGCCATCTTCCAATTGTGCCCTGAAGTCACCTGGTTTTGGTCTGAATTCTAACTGCGACTCCAACATGCCCCCAAAGGCTGCAGGACTCCTCCACCCTCAGGTCATAGCTCTTACTGCCCCTACCTAGTCTATCATAATCCAAGACTAAGCTCTGAAAAAAAAAATCAACCCGTTGCTTGGGACAAAATGCACACTCCATAGATATCTGCCACCCTCCATCTCCACTCCTGTGACTGCAGGGCCTGTTTTCTCATCTGATGATACTGCATTTACAGTAAGCCCGGTGCCAGCATCCCTGCTGATCTACAGAGCTCAAGGGTTCATTCTCAGGGGTCATGGCTCACCTAGCTATGCCAGTGTACAGCTGGAGGATGGAATCTCTTCTCAGCCCTAGATTTATATGTTGGTCCAAATGTCTTTGAACTTACGAAGAAAATCAACTAAAATAATCTAAGTGTCTGGAAAGACACTGTACTGGGGAAAAAGGAGACACTGGTGTCAGTTTTAGTTTAGCTATCATTGTCTTTGTTGATGTTTATGTGCTGTGCATGAACATGTATGTTTATGCAGGCACATGTGTGAACATTTGTGTGGAGTTAGTAAGAAGGGCCAGTGAGAAGGAAGGTTTACACAACAGTGTGTCAAGGGAGTCCACAAGGAAAAAGAGCTATAGGTTTCTCCAGGGAATTTCAAGGATGTGTCTGAGTTATGTGAGAAGAAAAACTGGGATAAAATTTAAAATATCAGTTCTTCACGATGTTTTATGAAAATTTTGGCTCAAGTGAAAGTAAATACAATGCAAAATAAACCAAACCAAACCAACAACAACAAAAAACCATATACTCCAAACTGATATAAAGAAGTCAGTGGACCAGAACAAAAGGACTGGAAACTTAATAAGAATAACCACCTACAAAGTATGGCCCCAGAATCACTTTTGCTTTCTCAGAGTATCCTTGAAGGGGCCATCATTCCCTTATCACTCTTCCTCTTCTGTACCCTCAGCCTGTGAAAGTTGAGAGTAGCCAAACCACTCTGCATTCTGGGAACATAAGCTTACGACCTAACCAATCAAGCCCCAACCTTTGGTCAGGGAATATTCAGAAATGATCTTACAACCCCATCAGGTATGATGTTCATCCCTAAAGCACTTCATGGAACTACTGGAGAATATGCTCTCTACTACATTACTTATCATCTTATATAAGATTCCCTACTGACCTTTGATCATGAAGATGGCTTCTCAAACTCAACCCGCCACAGAAAATGATAGAATGCGAAGAAAGCAACTTGGAGAGTTGAAAAAGAGAAAGACTGAAAGAAAGTTGAGAACCTGGATATTGTTCATACTGTTGAATGCCATCCTGGTGGCCATTCTGTTTTCAGCTGTATGAGTCATTAAGTCTTTTCTTTGGTTGAAAAGCAGCATGAACTGGGTTACCTATACCTATAGATGTTACCTACGTCCATATGTATCCCAAATAAGATGAGATCCATTTGCTGCATTGAGAACTCTACATCTTTGAAAGCAAAGAAGAATGGTACTTCACATAGTCAAACTTCATCTGTATACAAATCCCTGAGCAAAGCAGTTGCAGCGTCGGTAAAGCTTTATGTGGTTTGGTTTCCTGGGGAGTAACCTTAAATGCTAGCATGTCACAGATGAAAGACAGGAGGACCAGTTCAAGGTTTTAAGAACTTGCAGGCCACCATAAGGAGTCTCATGGATAGCTGTAAGAGCATGATAAGTTCTAACTATATATGGAACACAATTTGGGCTACTAGTTCTAATAGGAACTTTTCTGTGTCCATAAACTGAAGAAACATATAAGAGACTGAGGTTTCATGATGTCCTATCTTGTTTCACATCGTTACAAGCAAAAATCTGACAAAAGAAACTTGCCAAAGGAAGGAAATGTTTACTTGGCCTCACAGTTTCAGAAGAAACAACCTGTCAGGAAAAACATGGTGGCTGGAAAGCTCTGTCCATGGTAGCTGAGCCTCGAGGACTGGTCAGTTCACATCTTCGAAGACAGGAAGAAGGAAGTAGAATCAGAAGTGTGGCAGATCTAGAGCCCTCAAATCTATGTCCCAGTTCCTCATCTCTCCTAGCTGTTTCTCTCACCTCCAAGGTTCTATGACACGGAGAAACACCACTCCAGCTATGATGGCACAGTGTTCAAACACATGAACTTTTGAAACTATTCATGTTATACAGGGGATTACTTCAGCCTGCCAGGATCTGTTCAGACACTGCTTTCTATGTTAGTGAAAAAAAATCAAAGTTAGCATCTCCATGTCCCAGATTCAATACCAATATTCCTCTTCTCCCTTACAATGAGAGTCAGAGCAAATGAAGTCCCTGCAAGCCTGATTCATGAATACAGGCATGTGTATGCCTGGAGCATACCACAGATGACAATCATGTGAGATTCTAGTCGGTATGGCATTGCCTTGCACAGACAGGAGACACAGGGGTCGCTTGCAGGCAACAGTTGGCCCTGTGTTGTTTCTCTGCATGCAAAGTAAGATTATAGCCGAGCAAACACAACCTACCATCTGGGAAGCCATGGGATCTTATCTTTCAAGGAATATTTCCACTTAGCACAACATGCAAGGAGAAACACACTCATGGAAATTAAAAGGTCAGTGATGGATAGCAAGATGCCTCTGGACTTTTGGGGGTTGAGATGGACATTTTAAATACAAAATGAAGAAAACAGGATTACAATGACTAACTAAATAAAAAAAACTTGAAGATGCTACTTTAAGCCTGCAGACACTAAGCACTAACCAATATGTGCACACATATAGAGTGTCCTTTATTAAAATATAAAACATAACAACAAATGCTAAATTTAGAAATGTGAAAATAAAGCAATAACAGATTAGTTGTTTTCTCATGTGATTACATGAATCTTCTCTAAGAACTTCAGTGTAGCCATCACTTATATGAGAAAGACAGAATTTATTTTAATTTTATTTGAGACAGGATCTCATGTAGACCAGGTTAGCTTCAAATTTAGTATATAGCCAAGACTGACCTTAAAATTTTAATTCTTATGTCTTTACTACCTCAGTTAAAGGTATACACCAGCCAGCCTGGTTTGATGTGGCATTGCAAGTTGAATCCAAGGCTTTGTGCATGCTAGGCTAGCACTCTGCCGACCAGGCTGCGTCAGTAGGACCAACAGTATTTCCAATTGAGCAACAGTCCCTTACTCATCTATGAGTTTAATATGAAAGTCAATCAAGGTTGGAGTCTGCACTCCACAAGAATGTCCTTAGCTGCCTCCCTAAGAACTAAATGCTGCAGGCCTGAGCCAGTTATCTAAATACAAACAAATGCTGTCTTAAGCTGGCTTAGTCTGTAGCAGAACAGATGTAGACATTGGAAGTGAATGAAGCACGCACTCACCTTTCTTCCCCTGAGGATCGTGGCAGTTTTCATGAACACACGGACCCCAGGAAGACCAGGAAGATACTATGCAGGCCATCGAGCAAGGGACATTGCAGAGCTGGGAGGCTGAGGGGGCAGGTCCCAAACATAACGTGCTTTCCACAGGTCTAGAGACTAAAGGACAAAAACATAAATGTCACGTTCTTTGGACTTGCCTAAAATCATATCCTTACCAGTTTTGTGATTCTAAAGAGTATATTCAATCAAGACAAACATTTTCTAATATGAATGCCTAGGTCTACATTATGAGCCTTTGGGGTGAGTAAAGCAAAAGACAGAAAAGAGGCAAGCACTTGAGATTCCTGCATTGCAAAGCACTCCCAGGGAATTCAAGAGAGCAGCGGAAATATCACAGATACAAATTATCCAGAGGTATGATTTAAAACAGAATTAAATAACTTGGTGAAGTCTCAAGAAGAGTCTATCGCAACAATATAAATGACTGGGCCACTGTTCAAAGCATCAAAATCGAACCCCTAAGGTGCAGTGTTTAGCATAACCAATCTACTGCTGTGACTCCCCAGAGGGGTGGAGCTGGCAAAGACAGAAGAAAAATGGTTTCTTTGAATAGGAAGAAAAATTGGACTCCAGCTGCAGTTCTGGCTTGAGAAAGCAGTTTCCTAACTGGGTTACCTAGAGGTTCAGGGCTCGAAGGAGGAAGAGCCTCTAGGTGTGCAGACTGAGGCCTGAGCTGGGTCCCCTCAGGGTAAAGTCATTATATGTCCTTCAGTGATGCTCACTG
The DNA here is from genome assembly GCF_000317375.1 of Microtus ochrogaster. Classification (NCBI taxonomy): domain Eukaryota; kingdom Metazoa; phylum Chordata; class Mammalia; order Rodentia; family Cricetidae; genus Microtus; species Microtus ochrogaster. Next base: position 1,845,058 of record NC_022013.1, on the reverse strand, counting down.
TCCTCTGGCTAATAATTCTCAGAACCACAAGAACACAAGTGATGGAGAAAGCCACAACTTCCTGGTCTTGGTGTAAATTTAACAATGGAAACAAGAGCCCCTGAAAATAACACATTGAAGACACATGCCCACGTCTACTGCAGCAATATTCACTATAGATGAACTATGGAACTGACCCATGTGTCCATCAACAGAAGAGCTGTTAAAGGGGGAATTTAAGGAAAGGGGAACAGAATGTAAATTCTAAGAAGGGTGAACAGGGAATAGTGGAGAAAAAAGGGATCAAGGAGGTGGCAGGAGTGGCAAGGTCAGAGGAGGGAGTATGGGAAAGGGAAACATTAAAGACACTTGAAAATGCCATATGGGGACCTACTACTGCAGAGATGTATGAGAATATATGCATATTCATAGATTAAAAAGGGTCCTGTGAACCATCCCAGATATTAAAGACTGTTGCCATCACTCTTGTTTCACCACCCAGAACTTGGTGGAAGACCATATTGATGAAGATACCATATCCTTGAGTCACAGGATAGGGCTAAGTCAAGCTGATATCAACCTGCAAATTTCACCCCTACTGGCCAGCTTTCATTGTGGTGGAAGGTTCTGGGCACACCACCAGGAAAGCACAGCTGTCATCAGTCTACCGAGCTGTGAACATGTGAAGCCACATTAAAAATAATAAGATAGGAAAGCAAGGAGGTGGTACTTAAGGAGAGAAAAAGTGAAACATTACCAGCAGAACTTGAGAAGGGCAAATGTGCTCGAGCATAGGAGCAGCATGTGTGTAAGCCTCATAATAAATGTGTTGTTCAGTGCTGCGAATATGTACTGATTCTTAAAATGTCCATCCAAAAGAACATCCCAATATAAAGTTCTTTACTTTTATTTCACAGAGTTGCCTTGAATTGAGAAAGTTTCGAGACATTCCAAATTTTGTGAGCATTAGCTTAGGCTCAGGAAGTTTTATCTGCTGACTGGCTTGTACTATTTTGTAAATATTTTCTATATGTCCTCTCCATCCAGTTGAACAGACTGAAAACGCCTCAAAAGTGGGAAGCAGTGTGAGGGGTTGGCTGGTTAGTCACGCTGCTTCCCTTGCTTCCTTGCTCTCTGGGTATGGAAGAATCAGATGTAATGAAGGTTGCAGTCCCTCACACTGCTAAGCAGAGGCACTTTGAATGAGAACCAAACCAACAGTGGAAGAGAAAACAAATACTGTCATGTAAAAAGACACAGGCTTGTGAGTTGGGGTGGGAGTCCTGCTGAGCAGAGCCAGTCTTAATCGCTTGGAAAAAGTGAATGAAGGGATTGTGAAAACAGCACCAATATTTCATTTGTAATTAATTATTTTAACATTTATCAAATTGATTTGATTTGACCTAAAATGAAAGTCAAGGGCAAAGTTAGATTCCAGTGTGAATGTGAAAATATGTATGCTGTGGAGTGGGGGCAGGGAAAGGAAGAGAGAGAGGATACTGTGGGAATCAGTGAATCTGTCCAGGGATATTAGTGAGGGGAGGTGGTAAATGAAGATCCTACTAGAGTTGTCAGTGGGATGTGAACCAAAATTAGATGACTGGATTCAGAGTAAGGTGAGCTACTCAGACACACGCCCACTGAATAAGTAAGTCAGCCATTCTAAAACACGGAGTCACCATAAAAACCAGCCCCTTCTGGGTAGTGTTCGTGTTCAAGGGATTCTCCACCAACAAGATTAAGTCGGGCCACAGATTAACAGACAATGAAAGGAAAGGCATCTAGATATTCTATGAATAAATAACAAAGCTACATGTCTTATTGGAGAAGTGTGCTTGGCCCATCCTATTCATGTTGGCATTTTTTCCCACAAGCATAGAAAGGAACTCCTGCAACAGATCAGAAGGAAGTGGCCGTGGCAGCTGATAAGTATAATCATTTGCTAAACATGAATAATGCATGCCTCTATCATGAGTTATAACATCAAGCAGATTTGGACACATTTGGTCTGGGTAGCTTCTCTTTAAGTTACGTGTTCTTAAAACCTTTATTTTAAAATAAAAGAACTACACAATAGAAATGTTAGCTCAGAGACTGGAGAGATAGCTCCGGATTCAAAGTGCAGAATTCTGTTTCCAGAAGCCACTTGTGGTATGGGTCAATTGTCTGTATTCTGTCAATTATATTTTAAATAAACACTGATTGGTCAGTAGCCAGGCAGGAAATATAGGCAAGACAACCAGACAGGAAGTAGAGGTGGGTCAAGGAGAACAGGAAAATTCTGGGAAGAAGGAAGCCCATTCCTCTGCAGTCCTGGCCCAGTCACAGAAGAAGCAAGACATGACTTCCCCACCAAATATGGTACCGAGCCACGTGGCTAACACAGATAAGAATAATGGGCTAATATAAGTTACAAGAGTTAATAAGAAGTCTGAGCTAATGGGCCAATCAGTTTATAACTAATGTAGACCTCTGTGTGATTTCTTTGGGACTTAACAATTGCAGGAACCAGGCAGGACAGAAAACTCAGTCAACAAATGGCTCATAACCTTCCATATCTTTAGCTCTAAGCAATCTGACACCTTCTTCTGGCCTCTATGGGCATTGCAATCACTTGTATATATGCCACAGAGACACACACAAACATAATTAAAAATAACAAACATCTCTGCTTACTTGCCCACAGACCTAGCTAGGGAATGGTCGAGATAAAATCTAGAACCAGGAAACTTGGCTTCTGAGTTTATTTTGTGAGCTGCTTTATTGGGTGAGGTTTTTACTTGAAATTCCTTAGTGACCATTATGTACGGAGACTGTGTGAGGAGCCCTGGGTTGATCATGCTCTCTACCCATACCCACTGCTTGCCTATCATTCTGAAGAAGAAGTACTGAATGTGTTAGAGATTCAGCATTAAGATGGGAGAAAAGAGCTGGTCCAAAAAGCCTGGACTGTATACCAGTGACCCCATCACAAAATACACTTGAATACCATGCCAGGAGCGCCACTGTATAAAACCCAGAGGGGCCACTTTCAGGTGAGGCATGGAGAGCCGAGCTCACAGCTTTGTGCTTTCTGTGCCTTGGAAAACTGGGTCAGGAAATGTTAGAATTTATTCGTTCTTTGTCACCTATCAGTAAGGGACAAATCTGCTTTGTGGAACAGGCTGTATTTGAGTGAGTTGTGTATATCTATACATCTGTATAGATGTATATCTGTATGTTTGGATATTGACTCAGAAAAGCTGATAATTAGTACACAGTGAACCACATCACACCTTGTGTTAACACTATGTTCTTGATGGAAGACTGACAATAAGTAATAAATTAGGCTAAGACTTATCCTCATGGAATCTTATTCTATTGGGGTTGGACCCAAACTCTACAGGTGTCCAGGAGCCCCAGTAAGGTGTCAAAAATGTGGTTTTGCCCTCTTCCTATTGCCATGTCTTTTTCCTTTCAACACCAGCCAGATGAAGTAACAGATGCCAGTGCTGAGAAGGCCCCCAAACAGCCCAGCTCTGAGGTGAATCAGAAGTATGCTGCCACATCTTTGCATCCAATGCTTGACATAATAGCCAACACACTCAATCCACCAGCAAAGTATCTGTCAGGCACATGGCAAAATCTTGGTGAATCTCATGTGAAGCTCCCAGAATGCATGGCAGGAAAGGCTCTTAGACTGAAGTGCAGTTAAAAAAAAAGACAGGGGACATGCCCCGAAGCTGAGTCCTGTTGCATAAAGGGCCCGCTTGTTCGTCCTGGTTGCCCAGCTAACTTAGCCCCGAAATAACCACACAGAAACTGTATTAATTAAAACACTACTTGGCCCATTAGCTCTAGTTTCTTATTGGATAATTCTTACATCTTAATTTAACCCATTTCTATTAATCTGTGTATTGCCACATGGCAGTGGCTTACCAGGTAAAATTTCCAGCGTCTGTCTGAGCCTTTGGTAAAATATAAAATCATGGAAATTGGTTAATTTAAGATATAAGAGTAAGCCATAAATATGCTTTAGCCATTGGCCAAACAGTATTGCAAATATTATAGTTTCTGTGTGATTATTTTGTGGTCTGGGCAGCCAGGAACGAACAAGCAGCCTCTTAGATGATGCAAGAAATGTAAAATTTGAAAGTAGAGATAGTTACTACCTGGAAAAAGAACAGGGACTGATTCCCTTGGGGACTCCAGAGTGACATATTAGAGACCCAGGGATAAGGTAAAACCATTTGTCAAAGCAGTCATTTTTCTTCAGCACTTGCTGCTTTGATGGACAGTGGATCTTAATCCATATCAATAAATCCCTCCAGCCACTGTGACAAGTCTAAGATGCTTCACTTAGGCGCAAATCGATGTGTCTGGGTCAACCTAGCTCTTTCACGACCCCAAGTCCCACCCCAGGAGCCATTTGCTCCAGAAATAAATCATGGATACATCACAAAGCACTTAGCAGCTTCGGAACACTGGAGAAGGGCAAGCATAGGATGCGTCCACACCTATTGACTGGGAGCCCTGGGTGTCAGCTTTAGGGCTAACTGTGTTTAATTAATCAATTTGATGGATAAACTAAATTTCAAGGACTCATGAAATTTAAACAATTTCATTATCCAGTCCAGAGGATAGCAAGACCCGAGCCTTAAGCTAGGAAGTAAACTTGCCTACATCTGTCTTTCATCTTTCCTTCCCTAGAAAAGAAGGCACCAGTCAAGACAGATGTGCCCCTTTGCATTAGGATAGCCTTTCTATGAATCACAGTCTGTGAGAGAAAGCCAGAGATACAACAGGTCCAAGGAATCCATGAATGCTCCAGCTCCAATTTAACCCTTTAAACTCAAAATTTCTTCAAGAATTCTAAGGTATGCCCAGATGTGGCCAACTGCTTCCAAGATTTACCATGTCCCGGAAGACCAGCTATATTTTAGTCCTTTCTCATGAGTAAGGATATTCTGAGTACAGTACCATAGGCAGTGAGTGGGGTGGACATTCCATGCTGGAATTGGGTGATATGGAGCCCATACATTATTGAGCCTTCATTTTTCGACTGAAGAAAGAATCACTGCTTTCCTGGTCAGTGCTCTCTTTCCTCTAGAATGACTGTTAGCTAACCCTATCATCTCAAACACAAGGAAACCCTGGCCAGCGAAACCTTTATTTCTGTATTGTTTCCCAGCTGGCTTTCAATACGGTCACCTTCTGCCATCCAGGCACTGACCACCTGCTGGACTGGAGATGCCATCAGTCAGGTCTCCTAGGCTGCTTGGGCTCTGTAGACAACAATTTCTGTTCTCCCAGAAAGTGCTAAGATCCCCAGGTATTAAAAAATACCCCAAACCTTTAAACAGAATACAGCCTGATCTCTATGCACCAGAGTAGTTCCCAATGCCGAGGAATATATTACTGTATTTTAAGTGATTGCTCATATTCAATAGTAATTAATATTTTGAATATTCTGGTACCTAACCTTGAATTTTTCAATTGCAGTAAGAAATGATTAAATTGACCTGCCCTACAAGAGATGCTGAAGTCTGATATTAATGATTGCCAAGTTTACTTAAATGATGAATAACTCAATGAACAGAATGCTAATTAACAAAGGGAAAATATGCTGGTACATGATCCACTCTATGTTATAAAATGAGCACTGTTTTCAGCTCTAGAAAGGAATAAAGTTCATCATTTTCCTTAAGGAAAGGTGATTTCAGATGAAGACTCCTATATAAAGAAAATGTACTATATACTGATAAGGAGAAAAATTCCTGATGTGTTTGGCCATGTGACGACCACATTGATAATTATACTACTATTTATAATATATATGGAATAATGAACACTTTTACAATTTGCTCGTTGAAATTAAATCCAGCTAGAATCCAAATTAATTTGAATTAACAAAACAGTATGATGCAAAAATATATGAGCGAATCTCACTCACACACAAGTATTCTGCAAGATTTAATCTGTTTATGTTTTTAATCTTTCTAACAGAAATTAAAATGAAACCGATGATACTATTTTGCTAATTGTAATTAATATCTCTGTAGCCCCCTTAGTTTATAAACAATGAATCATTTGCCTAAGGGAAAAACGTTATCATAACAACTAATGGATATTTCTTTTTTAATATACCTATTATTAGATGAAAAAGAAAACAAGACATTCTTTCAAAACTCACAAAGCAGTCGATGTAATTCTGTCAGGGCATAATGAAGGGCACATTATTTTCAGGACAAAGAGAAGTGTCTGGGGAATTAATAATTTTCCAGGCTAGAAATGAAAAATCAAAGACATTTCTTGGGACACCATGAAACTTACATCAATTTGTCTTCCTTCTACATCATCCTCATAAAGATTAAAACCTCAATCTTTAGTTGATTTTATGCAAAATACTTGCTTTTGTGAATCTCATCAACCTCCTCAAAGAGTTTAGATAGACATGCCACATCCATTGTTATCTTCCAAGCCTGATGCAGGCACTGTAAGCCCCAAAGGAAATTTTGACTCAAGGACGTGGGAAGCCCTCATTGCCTGGGCTCTCCAAGAAGCAGCCATAACAGAAACAGCAATTGCTCAAATTTAATTCAAAACTAATGAAAGAGCCTACTTATGCAAAAATGCTGCTTTCTAAATGATTTTTGAGAAACAATATTGCCTCTGACATATCCATTTAGGGAGTACACCGACTTGGCACAAACTCAATCCACCTTCTGCTAAAATAAAAGGGCCTCTTCTACAGACTGAGGGAGTCAAACGGATGAAGGGTAAAGATAAATAACAGCACAGTTTTAAGCATGAAGTTCTTTTCCTTTGAGAAGATGCGTGACTTATTTCAGTTACCTTTTGCCACTGAGATTTGCAAAAGAATGTGTTATTCCTTTAGCTTGGAAGACAGAAGAACAGCAAATCTATCTTCCAGCACTTACAGTCAGCTTTAAGAATTAAATTGCATCTCATCCTGTTACACCTAATGAAGCTTAATTTTAGCCATATTGTGACACTCTTGGCAAAATACTATGCAATACAATTTGGCAGGAAAATGTGTGTATATACAGCAGATTTGATATCTAAAAAATAATTCCTGCAATTAGAAGTAATTATGTGAAATTTGGACACATGTCAAAAAGTTTCCAAATTTAATTCATTTAATTTAATCAATTAGAAAATGCCCATCCATGGATAGGGTTTTAACTGCTGCAGAGTAACTTCACTGTAAATTTAAAAAATAAAAAGAAAAAGCAATTTTCAGAATAAAAATGAAGTCTGAATACAGATTTACAGAGCAATCGGTGGCCAGTAATTACGTCTTAAGAAAAGCATGGAAGCGTGACACACTGTGTTTTTCTATTTTATGATCTCACTTCCGAGGTCATTTTAAGAAGTTCTTTCTGCCTGTTTTGTGGACACTTGGCTAAGAGCTAAAGGTAGGATGAAGGGGGAATCTGAGAAAAGGAATGACCTAATAGTTTTACGCTTTACAAAATTAATGCCATTACTGCTGAGAGAAAAGGCCCCGAGGAGATTTAGGGGGACGGAAAAGTGAGAAGACAAGAGAGGAAGTCGGAGGGGCGGGAAGACTTGTAAAAGAATGAGTGTGCAGGGAGCTCAAAGACAGAGTTCGGAAAGCAGGGCTTCCCAGAGGGTTTTAGTCCAGGAGTCCGCCTGGTCGTTAGCACAGAGCAAGATGGGATTCACGTCTACGGAATCCACGACAGGAGCTCAATGGGAATCAGTCTTCCCCAGCTGCCTATTTAAGTTATTGGTGCCAGTGTTACTGGTTCACACGCACTGGTGGTACACTTCGTGCCGGTCATAGAGCAGCCTGCTTGGACACAAGCCCTCCTTTAGAATTTTCAATCTAATTTTTTTTTCTGTTACCCTCCATTTTAACTTGAGAATTATAATAAATTCAAACAAATTTTTAAAAGTAATTTATTCCATGTGTATGGGTGTTTTGCCTGCATGTATGAATGTGTATCACATGCATACCTGGGTGACCCAGAATTCAGATGATCCAGATGGTTAATAGCTACCATGTGGGTGCTGGAGTTGAATCCAGATGTTCTTCAAAAGCAACAAATGCTCTTAACCTCTGAGCCACCAGGACTCACATCTTCTCTTTTTTAAATTTTTAATTGATTTTTATTGAGTTCTACATTTTTCTCTGCTCCCCTCCCTGCCTCTCTCCTCTCTGTCAGCCCTCCCCCAAGGTGCCCATGCTCCCAATTTACTCAGGAGATCTTGTCTTTTCCTACTTCCCATGTAGATTAGATCTATGTATGTCTCCCTTAGTATCCTCATTGTTATCTAAGTTCTTTGGGATTGTGATTTGTAGGTTGGTTTATTTGCTTTATGTTTAAAAACCACGTATGAGTGAGTACATGTGATAATTGTCTTTCTGTGTCTGGGTTACCTCACTCAAAATGATGTTTTCTAGCTCCATCCATTTTCCTGCAGAATTCAAGATGTCATTATTTTTTTCTGCTGTGTAGTACTCCATTGTGTAAATGTACCACATTTTCCTTCTCCATTCTTCGATTGGGGGGCATTTAGATTGTTTCCAGATTCTGACTATGACAAACAATGCTGCTATGAACATAATTGAGACAAAATGACAGCCTACAGAATGGGAAAAGATCTTCACTAATCCCATATTAGACAGAAGTCTAATCTCTGAAACATACAAGAACTTAAGAAATTGGTCATCAAAAGAACAAATAATCCAATAAAAAATAGAGGACAGAACTAAACAGAGAACTTTGAACAGAGAAATCTAAAATGGCTGAAAGACACTTAAGGAAATGTTCAACATCATTAGTCATCAGAGAAATGCAAATAAAAACAACTCTGAGATTCCATTTTACATCTGTAAGAATGGCCAAGATGGAAAACACTGATGACAACTTATGCTGGAGAGGTTGTGAGGAAAAGGGAACACTCCTCCATTGCTGGTGGGAATGCAAGCTGGTACAGCCCCTTTGGATGTCAGTGTGGTGATTTCTGAGAAAATTAGGAAACAACCTTCCTCAAGACCCAGTAATATCACTTTTGGGTATATATCCAAAGGATGCTCAATCACGCCACAAGGACATGTGCTCACATCTACTCATAATCATCAAATGTGCTTGAGAGAAAGGTCAATAATCATGACCACCTGAGATGCTATAGCTGGGAATGACAGGCTCTCCAACATCACAAGGGAATGTCAGAAACTCAGGTCTGATGCTCTTAGAATGTGTATGATAACATTACATCTTGCTATGACTTTGTGTTTATAATAAAGTTTGGGATGTAAAGAGATCTGGCATTATAGTTATAATTAGGAGGAAAACTAAACATTGCTGCATTTCAAACAAACATGTTTCATTACAATAAAACCTATAGGAAAAGTAACTTTAAAAACATTAACAGCAACCCTTTGCCACCTCGAACTTGCAGCAGCTGTGGTCACCTGCACAGGGCTCTCAAGGCTGGCCCAAGGCAAAGACTGCTGTGGATGCAGAATAAGCTCAAGGGATCCTCCTCGGTGCTGAGTTAGAAGGTGCTGGAATGAGGAAAGTCATTTTCCTCTGCTGCCCACACACTTTTAGAGCTCGCAGAGTTCTAAAGGGTTTCCAAGCTCTGGGGACACACATGTCCCTGGTTCAACTCAGTGGGTTTAAAAAAAACAAAAGCACATGAACGAACATGAAACAGGAACGGTTCTAGAGAGTAGGGACTTGACAGGGGTAGGGCTGAGATGAGAGAGGCTGAAAGTGTAAGAAGGCACCATATGCATGTGTGAAATCATCAAAGAGCACATTTAATTAGTAAAAACTGTTCGAGGTAAAGGCGAAACATCAGAAGGTGCTGTTCTAGGGAGGAGGAACTGTCTAGGCATTTCTGTGGTGATGACAACAGGTCCCTGTGATTAGTTTAAAAGTTTAAGAGAGATTATGAGCCAAGAGGCCAAGACCATGATGGAGATACACACAGCAACAGTTGACTCAAGCTAGTGGGAACTCACTGACCCCAGATTGGCAGCTGGGGAACCAGCATGAGACCAAACAAGGTTCTCTGAATGTGAGTGACAGCTGTGTGACATGGGCAGTTTGCGAGACCACTAGCAGTGGAACCAGGATCTATTCTTAGTACATGAACTAGCTCTTTGGAGCCTATTCCCTATGGTGGGATACCTTGCTCAGCCTGAATACAGGAGGGAGGGCCTTGGTCCTGCCTGAAGTGATAGGACAGACTTGGTTGACTCCCCATGGGAGGCCACTGTTTTTGAGGAGTGAGTGGGGGGATGGGGTGGGGAGAAGGTAGGGAGTCCAAGAACAGGAGGGAGATGGAACTGGGATTGGTATGCAAAATAAGACTGTTTTAAATAAAAATAATAAAAACTTAAGAGTAAATGAAAGCAGTTTATGTAGTTGTTGTAATTTTGAACACTAATTTTAGACACGTCCTAAGGATGGGCATACAGCATCTTCTGTTGTCTTCTGTTTCTTCAACAATGAGATACTTGGAAGGTGGGGAAAGGTTGGGTCCCAAACTCACCTTTTACCGGGTACAAAATATTACAAAGTATTTCTGCTCATAGCTGAGAAAGAACAAAGACAATGATAACATGTCTTGAAAGCTAATGAGCAGGAACTGGGAAGAAGCAAGAGTGTTCTAGAGAGTACAAAGTCACTGTTGAGATGAGGAACCCCAAAGAGGAAATGGAAACAGGACAGTGGTGCTGAGAAACAGGAAGGTGTTCTCATTGAGAACAGGAGGCCAAGTGGTGGCTGGACTTCAGGGCTCATCACAGGATGCCTGGGAGCCAGAGCGGGTGAAGCAGGCAAGACAGCCCTTCATTTCTGCTGACTCAGAATGTGGCTTCCTGAGAAGAATGAGAGCTAGCCTCTAAACACCACATTCCTGTCAGAACGCAGCCACAAAAGGCGGCTCTGACAGCTCCTTCAAAGGGAGAACAGGACACGTGTGTGGTGATTATTTTATATTCCCTGGAAAGAACTGTGTATCTCTAAAGGACATCATCACACACCCTTCTGCTTTTACCAGAAGGGAAATGAAGGCCTTGCCCTGCTCCATGTCCTTGTTAGCGCATGCTACTTAAAATTTGCAAATCGTTTTAGACTGAACAAGTTAATTCGACTTCAAAGGAGGGCTCTGAGAGCCACGGAAAGGGACAGGAGTGAAGCTGTGCATAACAATTTAAAAATGCAGAAGAGTTCATTCTTTTGAATAAAGAAACAAAGAAACAAGCTTTTTTTATTTTTATTTTTTTTTAGCAAAACCATTCATAATTTGTCTAAGCATTCCAAAAGCATACCCCTGCTCTGCAAAACTTCTGACTCTTATCTTACTCTGTATAGTCTACTGCAGTCAGGCCAGAATTCCTCCAGGGGAGTTCAGGAAACTCAACACTGGGACACACCTGGGACCAAGGTATCAGACAGAACAGTAAAGATTTGTACACCTTGGAAAGTCTTACGACTAGCAGGCTGAAAAATGAACTCTCTGCATAATGCATAGACTATAATTTTAAAAATCCAATTGGCAAAATACTTTAATTAAAGACATATGAAACGGGGCAGTTGTTGCTCTCTGTGTGAATCAGGTAGATCTTTTACCAATAAACCTTGATAAAATAACCAATTTTGCCTACACAGTGCCTCTCTCCTCGACTATTGCCCCCTAAGGAGCCTTGGTTGGCTTCTCTCTCCTTCATCTCCCCTCTTCTTATGGCAACACAACTATTCTTAGCCTACCTGGATTATGTAAGGTAGAGTTGTGTTTTAAGAAGAAAATCAAAAGATCTCATTTTACTATTCTGTCTGCTTGGGTGCCCATATCACCCCAAGAACCCTATGAATTAAAACACATTGAACAGTTTGTATGCTATGCATCCCATGTGAAGGATGTAAGTTAATAAGTCAAATGACCCTGTGAGTTAGCTGCTCTGGGTAATAACTCTAATTTCCATGAGAAAATTAAATGGTGAATATTCCATTAGAGATTCTGTAATCTGCATTTGACTGAGACATGACAGGAACAAAATCAGCGTGGCTTCAGTTTCCCCTCCATGTGAGAGCGCTCACTTTTGGGATCGTGGAGGGCAGAAGCCAGCGCCATCTTTAAGGTGCGACTCCACGCAGCTCTCCACACATCTTAACTAAAGCTGTTCATTCCTTAGAACACCTTGTCCCTTCACCGGTCTACTCCCTCCAGGAATCGTGAAAGGAAGAGCTCTCTGTGTTCTTATGCAATGCATCATCTCTACAACAAGCAGAACACACACACACATTGCCTAGGGATGCCCTCTGACTCACCCAAGTTCAACAGTGGTAGACTCAACCTAGAATTCCATCCAGAGTTCAGGGTTTTCATTCGTTCTACCTTTCATAAAACATACATTAAAAATCAAATTATAACCCTGCCATTTCCCGTGCCTCATAAACTCCATGTTTGTTTTGAACATATCTCATCTTCTGGATAGTAACCTTTTCCTCCAAGAAGCACTTCATTTTCCTCCAATTAAGTTTCAAGAACTCTATTGTTAACACTGTTTTCACTAGAGGCTCATTATTACAAGGTTCTCAACCAGCCATGTGCTTATGACCAAGAAAAAAAATAAGACTTATGCAAATGAGTATTTTGAAACAAATATTTTACCATGAGGACACTTAGAAAATGGTACATATGTCCAGGCAATGATGGTACATGCTTTAATCCCAGCACTGGAGAGACGGAGGCAGGCAGATCTCTGTGACTTCAAGGCCAACCTGGTATATATATATATATAGTGAATTCCAGGACAGCCAAAGCTACACAGAAAAACCCTGTATCCAAAAACAAAAACAAACAAAAAAAACCAACCAAACAAACAAACAAAAAAATAGCACACAAATTGAGTTAGGGTATCTGTCATCTCACACGTAAGAACAAACATTCTATGTATCCTGCTCAACCTGTAAACCCTAGACCAACCTAATTCTGACCAACTCACAGACAGTATTACAATTAATACATCTAATTTGATTAAAGATTTCCAATTATAACCCAGAAAGTGAGCTAGAAAGAGTAGCATTTAGCAGCAAAGATTTGATACACATTTGAAAGAGTAGAAAACTGGTAGAATGCTCATTTATCATTCAGTCCTGGGATGTCCAGTGTGCATCGTTGTGCCCAGTTTATAGCATGCTGGTGACCAAGGAGCTAGGAGAGGAGGATCAGGGATACAAGGTCATCTTCAGCTGCATAAGGGGTTTAGGGCCAGTGTGAGACACAAGAAAATCTATCAGAGAATGAAGGAAATGAGGGAGGGAAGAGAGAGAGGGGGGATTAAGGAGAAAGAAAAGGACCAAGAGGAAAAGAGGGAGGATTATGCACATGACTGAAAATATCATCCAACAGCGTCCTGTCCGTGCTTATACAGCCTGAACCTGCAATATTTCATAGCATCAAGGGAAGAATAGGAGATGAGAGCCTACTCATCCTTTTCTTGTCAAGCCATGCCTCAGTTTAGACAAAGTAATATATCCATCCCTTTTGGAAACCTGCATCCAAAGAGGAGCTTTTCCCAAACAACTAAGACTCACCCATATTCCCAGTGGCCCCTTTTTATATATGGATCCTAAAAAATCTACAGGGTCAGGTCAGATTGAAACTCTTATTTGAAGTTAGAAGGCATGCCATGGTCTTAAGTTCTTGTGAGTTATTTTAAAGGTAGTAAAAGAAAAATGAAAAAAAAAATTCTCAAGAACAGAAAAGAGAATTGCAGGAAAAAATAAAGGTGACTGGCTAAGAGAAGTATTGCCCACAAATAAGAGTACAGTAGACAAAAGAACTCATCAGTGACACTCTCAAAAGCAACATATTAATACCAATGGGCAGTGTTACGAGGAGTGAGGTTAATGGCGGCCGGCGTTAAGGGTCAAAATGTTACACATATTTGCTGATAGTGCTGCAGTGGAAAACCATAAATAAATTGTGGACACGCCCACATTAGGACACTTATCCTTGGGTTCTCTTGGAAATACACAGAGGCCCCTCAAAGGAAGCACATTCTTCACAACATAAACTGTTTTGGAGGGATAAAACATCTCTTTACCACAGGCCACCATCACATATGACATGCCAGCAGCACTGGAACTGAAATAGAAAGCAGTGACTGCCCCATCCCTTTCTATCCCGATGCTGGGCCACCCCCACACCCTGGCTATCCCGATGCTGGACCTCCTCTGCACCCTGGCTATCCCGATGCTGGACCGCCCCCTCACCCTGGCTATCCTGGTGTTGAGTCACCCTGCCCCTGTCTATCCTGGTGTTAGGCCACACCCACACCCACTCCTCTTCTCTATCTTGGTGTTGAGCCACACCCACACCCCCTGTCTATCCTGGTGTTGAGCCAAACACACCCATACCCCCTGGTGCTGTTGCTGAAGGTATAGCAGGCATCTTCCTGAGCAGCTCCTTTTAAAGCACTGGTGCCATGTCCCAGAGGAGGAGACTGCATGATGCTCCATCCTGATGAGTTTATAAACTGACTGGAGGAATTACCCATTATTAGCACTACTGTGCTAGCGTATTACATTATAGCATTGCAGTGTAAACCAAGACGGGTCCCTTACATTTATTTTTCAAATGGTTACATTTTGCAATTATTTTTATAACACTGTGTATGTGTGTGTGTGAGCATGTGCATGTGGATTTGTGCATATGTGCAAATGGGTGATCACAGCGTCAAGGAGTTGGAGACCCTGGAGCTAGATAAACAGATAGGTGGTTGTGAGCTGCCTAGCACAGGTGCTAAAAATAAAACTGGAGTCCTCTGCAAGAGCAATCTATGCTTTCCCTACTGAGGCATCTCTACAGTGCCTACAGCCTGTAATTCTACAGAGAGTGAAATCAGGAAAGGTTGTAAGCCTTTTCGCTAATGTCAGTATCTGGGATTAGACAACAATGTCCAACTCTCCCTGCATTCATTAAATACACTGCTGTAATCCTTAGAGAAATAAACAAAAGTAAGAAACAAAACAAATACAAATAGGAATGACGGAAGTCAAATAATCATCCCTATTTTCAGATGATATGATATGAGGAACCCTAAAGACTCTAAGGATTTGACCAGAAACCCCCTAGGGCTAATCATCACTTTCAGCCAAGTATGAAGAAACAAAACCTACTTACAAAAATTAGTAGTTTCCACATACCAATAATGAACATGCTGAGACAGAAATCAAGGAAATAATCTGATTCAAAATATCTAGAAATAAAGCTAGTCAGGGCAGTAAAAATCCTATAATGAAAACTATAAAGTCTGAAGAAAGAAATTGGAAAAGACTAGAAAATGGAGAAAGCCTCTCATGTTCATGGGGTGGTAGAATAAATATTGCAAAAATAACCAAAAGCAATCTACAGAGTCAATATAAGGCTTGCCAAAATTCCAAGGGCATTCTTTTTCCTCCTTTTCTTTTCTTTTTCTCGCATGCAACACATCCTAACCTCAACCAGCACCCCCATTGCTTCCCCTCTCCTCCAGATACACTACTCCTCCACTTCCCTTCAGAAAAAACAGATCTCCCAGTGGTATCAACTGAACATGGCATAACAAGATGCAATAAGACTAGGCATAAACCCTCATCTCAAGGTTGGACAAGGCAGCCCAGTAGGAGGAAAAAAGTACGACAAGCATGCAAAAGAGTCAGAGTCAGCCCCACTGCCACTGTTAGGAGTACAACAAAATCCCCAAGCTACACAAGCTCAACATGTATGCAGAGGGCCTAGCACAGATCCCAGCAGGCTCTGTGGCTGCTGCTTCAGTCTGTGAGCCCCATGAGCCTTGCTTAGTCGATTCTGAAGTTCTTGTGGTGTCCTTGACCCTTGTGGCTCCTGCAGTCCTTCCTTCCCATCTTTTGCAGCGTTCCCCCAGGCTCCTGGTAATGTTTGGCTGTTGGTCTCTGTATCTGTTTCTATCATCTGCTGGAGGAAGACTGATGACAATTGGGCTAGGCGCTGAACTGTGAGTATATTAGAATATCACAAGGAATCATTTCATTGGCTTTCAATTATTTATTTTCTTTAATTTAATTTCTTTATTTATTTTTGTCAGTCATGTTTGGTTCTATGCTAGGTGTCTGAGCAATCCAGCCTTCAGATCCTGGCCATCCAGGCAGTATCAGGCATGGGCTCTCTGTCATGTCTTGAGTCTCATTAGACCAGTCATTGGTTGGCCACACCCACAAGCTCTGAGGCACGATTGCTCCAGCACATCTTGCAGGTAGAACAGCCTTTTGGTTATTGGTTTTGTGACTGGGCTGATGTTCAGATCCTACCACCAGGAACCTTGTGTGACTATAGAAGATGGTTGAGTCAAGCTCCATAACTTCCATTACTTGGAGTCTTTGCTAGGGTCACCCTCACAGGTTCCTAGAAGTTTCTATTGTACCAGGTTTCCACATTGTCCACTAAATGCCACCCTATTCTAGTGATCTCTCCCCAGATTCTCTTCCTCTGTCACTCCGTTCCCCATCTAATCCTTCCTGTTCCCATCACTACTTGCCACAATCTATTCACAAAATCTATTATATTTCCCCTTCCTTGGGAGACCCACGTATCTTCCCCACCCCCAGATATCTCTTCGTTATCTAACTTCTCTGAATCTGTGCACTGTAGTGTATTATCCTTGACTAAAAGGCTAATATCCACTTATAAGTAAGTATATCATGCTTGTTTTTCTAAGTCTGGGTTACCTTGCTCAGGATGATTTTTTTCTTGTTTTATCTACTTGCCTACAAATTTCAAGATACCATTTTTTTTTCTAACAGCAGAGTAATACTACTGCATTGTACAAATATGCCACACTTTGTTTATCCATTCTTCAGGTTAGGATCATCTAGGTTGTTTCCAGTTCTGGTTATTACAAATAGAGCCACTATGGACCTAGCTGAGCAAGTGTCATTGCGGTTATATGAAGAGACCTTTGGCTATATACTCAAAGAGGGTTTGGCTGGGTCTTGAGGTAGACAGATTCCCAGTTTTCTGAGGAACTGCCATATTGATTTTCATAGTGGTTGTACAAGTTTGCACTCTTGCCAGCAATGGAGGAGTGTTCCCTTGTTCCACATCTTCACCAGCATGAGCTGACACTTGCATTATTGATCTTAGCCATTCTGCTAGGTATAAGGTGGAATCTCACAGTAGTTTTGATTTTCATTTCCCTGATGGCTAAGAATGTTGTACATTTCTTCAAGTGTTTCTCAGTCATTTGAGATTCCTCTATTGAAATTATGAATTATGTTTATGACTATATCCATTTTAATTGTATTGTTTGATTTGTAAATGTCTAGTTTCTTGAGTTCTTTATGTATTTTGGACTTAGTTCTCTATTGGAGATGGAGTTATTGAAAACCTTTTCCCATTTGTAGGCTACCTTTTGTTCTGTTGATGGTGTTCTTTGCCTTACAGAAACTTTTCAGTTTCATGGGGTTCCACTTATTTATTTTTAAATTAATATAATTTTATATTGATTTTTTTGGTAGGTTTCATTTATTTTTTTTTGTCAATATAGTGCCTGTACTATCTGTGTTCTGCTTAGGAAATTGTCTACTGTGTCAATGGATTCAAGGTTGTTGCCTACTTTCTCTTCTATCAGGTTCAGTGTGTCTGGTTTTATTTTAGGCCTTTGGTCCACTTTGATGTAAATTTTGTTCAGGGTGATAAATATAGACCTATTTGCATTCTTCTACTTGCAGGCATACAATCACACCAGCATCATTTGTGGAAGAAGTTTTCTTTATTCCTTTGTATATTTCTGACGTCTTCAAAATCAGGTGTCCATAGATGTGTGGATTTAGGTTTAGGTTTTCTATTCCATTCCATTCCATTGATCAACATGTTTGCTTTAATGCCAAGACCACGAGGTTTTTATTATTATAGCTTTATAGTACAGTTTGAAGTCGGGGATGGTGGTACCTCTGGAAGTTCTTTTATTGTTCATGGTTCTTTTACCTATCCTAGTTTGTTTTGTTTTTCTCATGAACTTGTGTATTATTATCCTTTCTATGTCTGTAAAGAATTGTGATAGAATGTTGGTGGGGAATGCCATGAATCTGTAGATTGCTTTTGGTAGCGTGCCATTTTTACTGTGTTAATTTTACCGATCAATGAGCATGGGAGATATTTCCATCTTTTGATATCTTCAGTTTATTTTTTTAAAGACTTTAAGATTTTGCAGCACAAATCTTTCACCTGCTTTGTTAGGGTTATACTAAGATATTTTATATTGTTTGTGGCTAATGTGAAGGGTGTTGTTTCCCTAATTTCTTTCTCAATCTCTTTGTCATTTGTATATAGGGGGACTACTGGTTTGCTGTTGTTGTTGTTTTAGTTAATATTATATCCAGACATATTACTGAAGGTGTTTTCAGCCATTTCCTGGTAGAGATTTTGGGATTGTTGTTTAAAGTGAATAACAATACTTTGCCTTCTCCCTTTTCAATTTGTATCCCCTTGATCTCTTGAAGTTGTCTTATTGCTCTAGAACTTCAAATACTATATTGAGTAGCTATAGAGAGTGAACAGCCTTGTCTTGTCCCTGATTTTAGGTGAATTTGTTTTGAATTTCTCTCTATTCAATTTGATTTGGGCTGTAGGCTTATTTTAAATTGTCTTTATTATGTTTAGGTGTTTCTCTTATTTTCCAGTATCTCCAAGACATTAATCATGAAATGCTGTTGGATTTTGTCAAAGGCTTTTTCAGAATGTATGAAATAATCATGCAGGTTTTTTTTTTCTCAAATGACATTCTTAAAAGAGCATGTGATTCCAGGAATTTTAACTCCTGTGAAATTTTACTATAACCATAATCATGCTAAGAACTGTGCCACACCTGTGTTCTCCTGTGTGTGGGCCTATGCATGTGTGCACATGTGTTCTTTTGTGTTGGCATATGTGTATGTTATGTGTGCATGTACAGGTGTATGTGCCTGTGAGTTTATGTGTATCTATGCATATATGTGTGCATATGCATGTGTATACATTTACATGTGCTTATATGTGTTTGTGTGCCTGTGTGTGTATGAATATGCATGTGTGTATACATTTGGGACAATATGTGCATATATTATTTTCTTCTGTGTTCCTGTGTATATTTTTATGCATGTGTGGGTGTGTATATGTTTATGTGTATGTTAGAGTATGGATGTGTGTTTGTGTGTCCATTTCTAAGAAGTTTAGATTCTGAACAGATTTTCATGATTAATACAACAATCAAGCCCCAAACTGTCACACCACATGGTCTTCTGTGTTACCTCAACATAACTACATCCAAATCCTCTCCTCACTAGCCCCTGGCTACCTCTAATCTATTGATCTCTGTTTTGTCTGATTGGCTTTGTTACTAATATTCTACTCTACAGGCCCTCTCTTGCCTGCTATCAGGTTTAATTCTCACATTACCAGTCCCTTGTTTCACCTCCAGTAAAGCTCAGAGACGTCTGACATCTCATTTTATCTGCTAACTCCCAAGCCCACCAATGACTAGAGCATTCTTGTCCTATCTTGCCCTGGCCACAGGATCACATCACAGTCTGTTCTTGCCTCTCTCTGCTTCTCAGGTCTCTATGTGAGAATCTCTCTGTTGCCCTGGTGACCTTCCAAGCTTACATGTGCCAAAAAACTGCACTTGGCTTTTCCTCTGCTTGGAATACTCTTCCCAGAGAGGGGCACTGTCCATCTTTTTAACAGAGCTCTCTGCACAAATGTCACCACTGAAGAAAAACATTTCTGACCTTCTGCCTAAAAGTACAACACACCCCTCCCGTCTCTTCACTGCTATCTCTTCTCTGAGCCCATTTTATTTTTCTTCATAACCCCTATCAGTCTTTAGCATTTATTTTTTTCTAAATTTTCTTTCTTTTATTACCAGAATGTAAGCAACAGGGAAAGGAGTTTGATGGCTTTACTATTTTATTGCAAATGTCTAAAAAAATGTTCCTGCATAGAGTAAGTACTCAACAAATAAATGTCTGTTATATATCTAAATTATTATTAATGATATTTGATACAAATTATAAACAATAATATTCTCTCAGCAAGTTGGCAATGTTTTTATGAGACTATGTAAAACAGGCAAAAAAATTAAGGAACAAGTATGTTTGGTTACTGTTTTAAATCAACAATTCTACTCCAAGGAATAACAGTAAGATATTGAAATTTTAAAAAATTAGAGAAAGACATTTTCTTCAATTTTTGAGGATGATTGGATATTCTATGAACTACTTATAACAAGAAAATTAGTTTCAAATGCTCTTCTAGATGGCAATGATGGAATTAATAGATATAATCTATACCTTGGACATTAAGGTATTGTTATAGTAAGGAATAGACTTGTGAATCATAGAAAAAACCAAAAGGCAAAGGAAAGTGGTAGAGAAATATACAAGTATCCCTTGGTATTCTCAGAAGATTGGTTCCAGAAACCTCCATCATATATCAAAATCCAGGGAGGATCAAGTTGTGTATGGAAGATGGGATTCTCTTATATAAACCCTAGGCAGTGCTCCATTACACCCTAGATCATCTTGAGATGACTCGTGACACTTAATATGGTGTGAATGTCAAGTGAATAACAACTATATTGACGTTTTTATGAATGACAAACAAATATTCTGTATATGTTCACCAAGATGCCCTTGTTACCCTCTGTTCCATGATTAACAGAATGCATGGAGGAGGCCACAGTTATGAAGAAACAACTCTAGTGTGTGCCTTTTTCTGTCTCTCTATGTCTTTCTGTCTCTGTCTCTCTCTGTATGTATGTATTGTTACACTTAAAATTAGATCAGTTTGTATCTAAGTCAATTCTTTTACAATAAATATCCCTAAGATTACTTGGTAGGCTTGAAAGAAATTATTTTTAAACTTTTATCTTTTTTCAGTATGTATTCTTTATATAGAACTGACTAATATCCTGCTTTTATGATTCTAAGAACCATTTAGAAACATATTAAGCAGAATGCAGTCTCATTGAGTTTCCAGAAATCATCCTTGACAGACAATGTCATGAGATATTTGCCATAATATGCTTCCTTTTTACTAAAGACATTTGCCTTTGAAGGCCATTTTTCCTTAATAAAAAGGAATAAATTGCTAGTGGCAGGATCTCAGAGGGAGCCCTCTGCTCTACGTGGCTTCTCAGAAAGTCTCCCAGTGATTACAAAGCCAGTGCCAACCCCACCTCCATCAAAGGGCAGTGTGGAACACTAACGCTTCAGTCAGCAGAGCTCCCAGTCTGCTGACCAGAAAACTGCTGAAGGGGCTGAGGTAGAGAGTTGAGGTCTCCACACCTAGAATTCAATAGACAAGAGGAGAGTCCCCCACTTGTTTAATCTGGGCACCATGTAGCTTTGCTAATTAGGAACACGCCTTGGCTGCAAAGGCAGCATCTGAGCCCAGGGTCCTCAGTGAGCGCTGCTTAGCGAATCACATCTCCGCCACACTGGCTCCATACTAAAATCAAAACTGCCTCACAAGTGCACCCTTTTTGATCCAAAACAGCAGATCCTCTCATTACTTAGTTTTTTCAGCCATGAAATTTATCATCAAAAGAGTTTCTCAGTCATTCTTCTGGGAGAATGAGAATGATTAAGTGTGTTCTAGTTAACCTGACTTGGAAATAGCTTCATGCGCATCCTCAGCTGGCTATCCATCAACATATACCCACTTGGTAGAGGCTGGATATTAGCACAGCAGTTAGCACTCAACGAATTGCTGCAGCGCAGAGCTCCAGCTGAAAGCGAAAAGAAATTCCAAGGAAAATACCAATATGCATTTGCGAGATGGAACAGATGGAGGGCATAATATTGAATGACAGAATGGAAAAATGAAAAAAAATACTAAAGTTGTGCTCATTACAGCACAGGAATAAATGCTTGGAACTAGCACTGGAAACGGCGTGGTCACCGCACTGTACTGAACGGAACTGGGACAGTGCAAATGTTAAATGCAAAACTTGCCGGGCAGAGAAGCTCAGCTACAGTCTTATACACAACTATCTGCTCTAGGCTTGACACCAATGAATTTGATAGTACAAAGACAACCTGAAACCACACCACACCTGTACACCCTTCAAAATACAGCAGTTTTGCATATATGCATTTTCTCAGTAATGCCATAGATGTTATTCAGATTCATGGAACTCAACACTTCTAAATTTGTGTGACCACAATGGAAGCATGAAAATAGAGATGGAGAAAGAGAAGGGATCTTTGAAGAGAATCATAAACCAACTCAAGTTCTAGAAGACATGGTAACGGCATTATTATTCTTGGTAGAAAGTCTATCATAACCTTTTCTCAATAAGATTAGGGTTTCAGTGTCACAAAAGAAGATATAAACAAAGCATATTCAAAAGCTTTTTAACATTATCAATCATGGGAAATGCAAATAAAAACTCTATGAAGTGTCACTACACATTCTACAAAAGAGCACAAAGCAGAAAGGACAAAAAGACCCAATGTTGGTCAGTTTTTACAAGTATGGCTTATTTCTATAGAGCTGTCTTGAGTATAAAACAGTCCATTCTACCTGGAGGTTTATAAACTACATCCACATAAGTTCTCAGTAATTTCATTCTCTCTTATTCACCCAGGAGAAATTCAAAGCATTTTTATCCACAAGAATCCACATGGCAGAATGTTCATAGTGGTTTTGTATTTTATAAATAATGGTTTTAAAGAAGGAGAAAGAAGGGAATCCCCACCTTACCCTGGCATCCATCAAGCAGCCCGATAGATAAACAACTGCTTGATATTCAACTGCTCAGCCTCGGACCAATGAGAAAAAGACAATTCAGAATAGCACACAGAATGTGATTCCATTTGTATAAAATGAGGATATGATAAAATGATGTGGAAGGTCCTTCTGTCTATGTGTTGTTGTTTTGGTTAATGAATGAAGAGACTGGCTTGCCCTGATATGGCAGAGTGGAGCTAACTGGGGAAAACAAAATGGAATGTTGGGAGAAAGAAGGCAGAGTCAGGGAGAAGCCTTGTAGCCCTGCTGGAGACAGATGCTAATTTACCTGGTAAGCCACAGCCACATGGTGATGTATAGATTAATAGAAATGGGTTAAATTAAGATGTAAGAGTTAGCCAATAAGAAGCTACAGTTAATGGGCTAAGCAGTGATTTAATTGACATAGTGTCTGTGTGATTACTTTGGGAGTCTGGGTGGCCAGGCAACAAACAAGCAGCCTCCCTTACAACAATAGACCAAGCTGAAGGAAAAGAATACAGATGTTGTCTGTTTCCTATGTGTATGCTGGGAACAGAAGCAGAATGGGATGGAATGGAAGGGTCAGAGATGCTCTCTTGAGATGACGGGCATGTCTAAACACCTATCACGACCTCCGAACACTTTGCCGCATTCGGGTGCCACCTCACTAACAGACCACAAAGATGTGAAGAGGTACAAATGGCACTTCAACTGTACAGAGGCATCACCAAAATTTCATTCACTTAGGAACAAATCATCTAGGAGAGTCTGCTGATGACATGCTCATACTTGAAATTGTAAATAAAGGAGTAAAATGAGTTGCCCCAGGAGAAATTCCACCAAACCAGAAGTCATTTGTATTAGTGTGATGTGATGAGAATACTGGCAGAACACCATGTGGGCAGCATTGTCTGTGAGTCCAGTTCCTATTTTTCTATATATTGAATGCACACGCACATAAACTCACACACACACACACACACACACACACACACACACACACACACCTTTGAAGTCAATATACACTCACTACTTTTCTAACCTTAGACTTTGGGTCTCTAAAATGTAGTATCACAAGCATAATGAACTCAATTTCCTATAAAAGAAGAAATTTTTGGCCTGGAGATGTAGCTCAGTTGATGGAATGCTTAACTAGAAGGCATGGGACCTTGGGATCTACTCCCCAGCAGTGCCTAAAACTGAAACCGGTGGGACATACCTGTAATCCCTGCATATGTGTAGGAAAAGAAGGACTTTAGAATCTGCTCTGTAGTCCACACTGGCCTTAAACTTAATCTTCCAGCTTCACAGTCCTAAATAGCGTGTTTAAAGACACAAACCAGCGCACTTGTTTGATTTTTCCTTTTAAAAAATGTTGCTACTAGCAACCTTAAAATTACATGTGTGGAGCCGGTTGGTGGTGGCACACGCTTTTAATCCCAGCACTCAGGGAGGCAGAGGCAAGTGAATCTGTGAGTTTGAGGCCAACCTGGTCTATAAAGTTGGGTTTCAGGAAAGCCTAAGATACACAGATAAACCTGTCTCAAAAAAACAAAAAGAAAAAAAAATTATGTAAGTGGCTACTATATGTGGCACACATCCAAGCTTTCCATTGGATGGTGCTTCTCATGGAGGAGCATCCTTGCCTTGGGGTCTCCTGAAAATTTATCAGGATATACTACAAGGAAAACAATGATACAGAGTTTGAACTTTGTAGGCCTTCCAGTTAATTCATGTGGAGGAAACATCAGTAAGGTTACATTACCTGTATGTCCAGGTGGGAGTTTCTTCGCACGGCATTAGATAGTGATCTTTAAGCTCCATGCCCCAATATCTTCCTTTTTATTTTTTTTCTAAATCTAGGAAGTCCATTAAAACCCCCACTGCACATCCTCAACCAGAGGACTGTGTTCTTTCAGGCTGACTTACAGTGGAGTATTGGAGGAAGGAGAAATAGAAGACAAATCAATTCAGTGTGCTGATCGTCCAGGTCAAAAGTCAATGGCATATTTTTAAATAGCACCTACATACAAATTAAATAATATTTCATTAAGAAATACTTAGAGTTTATAATTTATACTTTATTATTAAGTAATATAAAAATATTAGCCAGAAGAAAACAGTTGAAGGATAAGAGTTCTTTGATAGGACAAGGTCACACAGAAAGTATGGTGCAAATATCTTTAAATGTTTGAGGGTTTTACATGAAAATTAGTTTTTTGTTCTATCTTGTAAGCACAGAACTTGAAGAAATGGATGAAAATGAAGTGTTTTAATTCAAGAAAAAAATCTACTTCCTAATTGCTATTCTGTAAAGAAGTACTTCTCTCTAACATGAGCCTCAAATCACGCTCTTGGAGGCATTCAAAAGGAACTGGCTTTGTCAGAGAGACGACTGCATCCTTCCCCCTTTTCACATGGCTGACACATGGTTCTGCTCTCTTGTTTAGCTGGTGGGGAGAGGTAACAAGACCAGTCAGAGCAAGTCGGCCGAGGCTATATCTAAATTTCAAGCTTTCACCTGCACAAACTGGCCAAGCACTGGTTTGGAGTTGCTAGTGACTTAATGTTGGGTATAAGCATTTAAAATGCTGACACTTGACACACGGTAATAGGAACACAGGAGGTTCCCCTACACTGCCAAGAGAATGGTCTACTTCACCTGCTCAAAAAGAAACATCCACAAAGACAAACACATATATGGCCTGGGGCGGGCCAGACAAAGGGAGAGAGCAAGTGAGAAAGGAGGCTGTGGAAGCAGGAAGGTGTGATCAATCGTAGTAATCATGAAGTTTAAAATGATAATATCCCGTTGAACAAGTGGAGGGGACTACCTGCATCACTAAAGCACAATGATAAATAAGCCACACTGTCTTTTTGGCAGATGTTCCTTCCAGAACATTGTTCCCTTCAGACACCTCACCCTCCAATATCTAAAATTAACTATGGACACACACCTATGTGTCAATGCTCTCCCAACCCTTGTCCATTTCCTTTGCCATACTCTTCAGTGCAATGCATTCCAATGCAACTCCCTGTCTTGATTCTAAAGGATCTCTGCTCTCCTAGCTTGGACAGTCCCTTATCGAAACATCAATTTGTCTTCTAACATTAAATATCACAAATAATCAGATAAAAATTACTTCCAATCTCCTACATTTCTCCTGCAAACGCTCAACTCTATTCTTGTTGAAAACAAAGCTGAGAACTCTATCCATCTCCTAAGTATGGACCCTTCAGCTCCTAACACGTAAGTAATGGAGGTTTATCAGGACACGCGTGTAATGAAGCTGCTGTGGAAAGCTGAGCTTAAGAAGTATATGATCTTCAGAATCGATTACAAGAGAATGCCAAGCTTCTTCGAGAACTCTTATATCTGACATAAAGAAGAGCAAAATGCGTTGACCCGTAAATGGGTCTAAAATGTACCGTACACCTCTTCTCTCGAAAGGATAAAAGAGAAGCAGGGCAGAGTTAACACGCTGAGCTTTACAACGCTGAGAGCCAGCAGACTGATGTGTGGAATTTAGTCAACATATCTTTTAAGCTTTTACTCTGTCTCAAACTTGTTGGAAACTGAGTAAAAATTAATTATCTTTCTCTCTATAAAAGGTTACAGAACTTGGAGGATCTTTAAGGGAATTATCTCCACAGGAGATTCCTACCGGGTCAAGAGGAGAAGCCGCGCGGCTTACATAACATATCAGAATCAACCAGCAAATGGGAATCCGCAGCCTTCACTAAAAAGCAATTAGGGTTAGCGAAGTCACTGAAGTCATTAAATGCTTTGATGTGGCAGCCACTGTCTCCATCCTGTGCCCCCTCCCACCCAAAAGACTTTCATTGGAATAAGTTCTCTTGGGAGCCCTGTGGTTCCTGGGGCTTCCTTCTAATCCAAAGAGCTTGAATAGGTGCCGAATTTAGCTGTAAGAAATTAGAGCGGTGAGTAAATTGGTGTGAGAAAACATAGCTTTAAGTTAGGAAAAAGGTAGACTTTCTAGGTGCATTTGCCTTTCCCACCATGGGAAAGCTCGGGATTATATTGTGCTGTGTTAGTGGTTTGAGGCCTGAGGCTCAGGTTCCCGACTCTCACCAGCAAGGCCTGCTTCAGCTTCTTCAATCCGCAGTTTGCTCATCTCGCCAGGGTTAGGTTATTATCAGTCTTCTTAATTTCCCCTACTAGTGAGAATAATCTGAAATTTTCTTGTTTCATTAACCAATAAAAGCAACACATAGACCAAAGGACCTCCCACACCAATAAAATATCTTGCTCAGTCTTGATGCAGGGAGAAGGGGCCTGGTCCTGCCTCAACTTGATATACCAGACTTTGCTGACTCCCCAGGGGAGGCCTTACCACCTCTGAGGAGTGGATGGGGGTATGATGTGGGAGGTAAAGGATGGGAGAAGAAGAGGGAGGGGGAATGGTATGCAAAATGCAAAAAAAAATTAAAAATGATTCCTTGTAATTCTTGATAAATGGATGATTAAATTGCCTCTCTCCCCAAATCCCATTTCCTTAAACCATCTCCTTAAAGCTTATTTTATTTAGTACTTTGCCTTAACGTAAGTAGATATATGATAATTATTATTAAATCCATAAATGATTAAAGTTTATTTTAATGATACTCTCAATCTTAAAAATGATGGATGTGGCCGCAGCTACACACAGTTAAGAGTAGACTTACAGAAGCGTATCAGTGCCTCAGTGCATCTTACCCAGCAGGAAGAAGAATTTCATATGTAACATCTGGGAAAACCCTGCAGCATTCCCAAGCCCTTGCCTTCAATGAAAGAAGCTCTGTTAAAAAAACAAGGTGCGTATGATACCTACAAAAATTATCTTAATAGCAGAATTTCATCTCCATACTCCATACATTGCCTTCTCCAATAGGATGGGAATAAGTACATTCCTCCACCCTTAACCTTAAAAGGGGCAGGGCTGAAGTCAGTCAGGTAATAACTCACCTGCTCAAGGTTTAAGAGTCATTGTGGACAATACAGAACAAAGTCAGAATTCCTTCCTTCTGACCCCCAGTGTAGTGCGTCTTCCTATTTACTTCCTTGGAGTCCTGATCTCATTATCTCTTTTTTGGACACAGGAAGTCTCTAGTGCCCCGATGTACTTTGAGCTATAGGGAGTTGGTGTCACTCAAGGTTGCCAGGAAGCACATGCTGCCTCAGATGACCAGAACTGACTTCAGGTGTGCAGCTGGCACATCAGAAAGCAAACCCCTTGAAACAGCTGACACTAAATATCCATAAGTGATATAGAAAATAAAAGCCTTCAGAAGAGGAGAGATATAACAGATGATATAGCTGTAGCAAGCAATATTTCGGATAACTGTTCTTCAGGGTAAAAGCCAGAAAGTTCATCACTATTTAATAAAAAGAAAAAAATCCCTGGGCTAGAAACACCACTCAGTAGTAGAGCAGTTGCTAAGCACATATCAGAGCCTGGATCAGTTTTTGTCACTTCAAAAATTAATAAATATTATAATAAATCAATTTCATAATAAGAAACAACTTTTAAGAGAAAAAATATCCAATTATCTAACTTTCTTAGAATTGGAAGTGATTCAGATTCCAGGTTTTTTTTAAAAAAAATATTTGTATCTTAATAGTGTAGCATACATACTCTAAAAATTAAAAAAATGCTCAACATATTTACCCTAAATATTAGGAAATAAAATTTATAATTCCCTAGGTCATCTTTTCCAATTTATCTCCTTCTATGAAATACCTAAGGAAGAATGTTTTGATGCTGTGCTCTCAGAATGAAGTTATTCACCCATCACTGCAGATCCGAGTTTGTGTGAAGTAGATTCCAGTACATTAGCCACACAGGTCAGTAATGATGCTGGGATCATTTCGCACAATATCTCAAGAGTTTCTGCAGCAGAACTCTGTTAAACATTTATCTCACATAAAATTTTCTCATACTTATGAACTGTACATCAATACCTTATAATATCCATTTGATTCAGAAAAATATAGCAATATACAAAGCAGAATACTATAATTTTCCAAATTAATAGTTTTAACTGTATAGTTCAACTATATTAATTACACATGTGAACACTACAGAGTAATAGATCTGCTAAAATGTTTCATACCCAAGGTTGCTTTCAGTCAATCTAAGGTTTTGGGAGATATAGAAACTGTGTTGTTTCATATAGTAGAGACAGCCCTTCCTGATCATAATTTGAAAACAACAATATTAGTTATGATATGCAATTAACAGTTCCATTTTCATACAGAGTAATATTAATGTCTATGTGTGTGTATATGCATGTGTGTATATTTTATGTATTATGAGAAAACAAAGTCCATTAGGTAGGTCATATATAGGTCAGCATTTGTTTTGACCGGAGATACCGACAGCTTGCTTCCTGGACTTTATTTTCAAAACTATTAGCAGGTAGCACTACTAATGCCAACTTCTGGGCTGAAGTTGGGCAGTATTTCTTTAAGCCACTCTGTCAGAGACCAGGGCTTCTTCAGGAGCTGTCCTCTTTAGCCACTCTGTCAGAGACCAGGGCTTCTTCAGGAGCTGTCCTCTTTAGCCACT